>NW_027456801.1:0-2500 GCF_040206685.1 Ascaphus truei | reverse complement strand
CTTCCCAATACACACATACACACACACACACACACACACACACACTCACACTCACACTCACACTCACACACACACACACTCTACTAGCTGCCCTGTCACTCCCATTTGCCCGGTCATTCTTGGAACACCCATAACTCTCCCAGTAGCCTTCCTGCCCGGGTAGCCCGCTGTCTCTCTGCCCTGTCTAACTGGATAGCAACCCACAATCTGCTAGCCTCTCTGTCAATCCCAGTAGCCCAGATGCCACTCGTTAACTCACAGTAGTTCTTCACATTCTAATAGCCACCCTATCACTCTTGGTAGCCCCCCATATTCTGCTAATCCCAATGCCCATCATGGTAGTCCCTATGTTTTGGTGTTAACTTACCTACTCTTTTAGCTGACCTCTCACAATCGGTAGCCCCCCTGTTCTGGTAGCCCCCCCCTTTTCTGGTAGCCCCCCCGTTCTGGTAGCCCCCCCGGTTCTGGCAGCCCCCCTGTTCTGGTAACCCCCCTGTTCTGTCAGCCCCCTGTTCTGGTAACCCCCCTGTTCTGGTACCCCCCCTTTTCTGGTATAACCCCCTGTTCTGGTATCCCCCCCCCCTGTTCTGGTATCCCCCCCCCTGTTCTGGTAACCCCTCTGTTCTGGTAACCCCCCTGTTCTGGTATCCCCCCCCCTGTTCTGGTAACCCCCCCCCTGTTCTGGTAATCCCCCTGTCCTGGTAACCCCCTGTTCTGGTAGCCCCCCTGTTCTTGTAGCCCCCTGTTCTGTTAACCCCCCTGCTCTGGTAGCCCCCCCCCTGTTCTGGTAGCCCCTCCCTGTTGTGGTAGCCCCCTGTTCTTTTAGACCCCTTTTTCTGTTAGCCCTCGTGTTCTGGTAGCCCCGGGTTCTGGTAGCCCCCCTGTTCTTAGCCCCCGTGTTCTGGTAGCCCCCCTTTTCTTGTAGCCCCCCTGTTCTGGTAGCCCCCTGTTCTGGTAGCCCCCCTGTTCTTAGCCCCCTGTACTGTTAGCCCCCTGTTCTTGGTAGCCCCGTGTTCTGGTAGCCCCGTGTTCTGGTAGCCACCTGTTCTGGTTGCCCCGTGTTCTGGTAGCCCCCTGTTCTGGTAGCCCCCCTGTTCTTAGCCCCCTGTTCTGTTAGCCCCATGTTCTGGTAGCCCCCTGTTCTGGTAGCCCCGTGTTCTGGTAGCCCCCCCTGTTCTGGTAGCCCCGTGTTCTGGTAGCCCCCTGTTCTGGTAGCCCCCCCTTTTCTTGTAGCCCCCTGACCTGGTAGCCCCCCCTGTTCTGGTAGCCCCGTGTTCTGGTAGCCCCCCCTGTTCTGGTTGCCCCGTGTTCTGGTAGCCCCCCTTTTCTTGTAGCCTTGTGTTCTGGTAACCCCCCTGTTCTGGTAGCCCCCCTGTTCTTAGACCCCCCCTGTTCTGGTAGCCCCGTGTTCTGGTAGCCCCGTGTTCTGGTAACCCCCCTGTTCTTGTAGCCCCCCTTTTCTTGTAGCCCCCCTGTCCCACACACGGTATCCCCCCACAGTCCCTTCTTACCTGTGAGGCTGATGCAGGGCTCGGGATAGTTTGGGGGCTCGGGGGTCTTGTCCTGAGTCTGCTCCGGCTGCCTGCCCCCTCCTCCTGAGTCCGGGGACCCCCCGCGGTTGATGGCCACCTCCTGAGGGGGTGAGTAGTAGCCCTCGGGGGGGTCCCTGAAGCTGGGCAGGGCAGTGGTCAGCGCCACCATGGAGGGCAGCCCATGCCCCAGACTGGCACAGAAAGTGCGACCCGCAAAGGAAGCCAGGGGCCCGGGCGGGGGCAGGGTCTGGGGGATCACCAGGGGTCGGTAGGGCATGAACATGGGGTACCCCGTGTACAGCAGGTGCCCAGGCCGGGCCGGGGGGCTCCCAATCAGAGAGTCTATGGAGAAGGTACTGGCTGTCCCATTGGGTCGCTGCATGGTAAGAACTGCCCCACTGCCCCCTAATGTGCCCCAGTACCCCCACCTCCCCAGCCCCACTGCCCCCTAATGTGCCCCAGTACCCCCACCTCCCCAGCCCCACTGCCCCCCTAATGTGCCCCAGTACACCCACCTCCCCAGCTCCACTGCCCCACTAATGTGCCCCAGTACCCCACTTCCCCAATCCCACTGCCCCCCTAATGTGCCACAGTACCCCCACTTCCCCAATCCCACTGCCCCCCTAATGTGCCACAGTACCCCCACTTCCCCAATCCCACTGCCCCCCTAATGTGCCACAGTACCCCCACTTCCCCAATCCCACTGCCCCCCTAATGTGCCACAGTACCCCCACTTCCCCAATCCCACTGCCCCCCTAATCTGCCCCAGAACCCCCACCTCCCCAGTCCCCCTTATCTGCCCCAGAACCCCCACCTCCCCAGCCCCCCTAATCTGCCCCAGTACCCCCACTTCCCCAGTCACACTGCCCCCTAATGTGCCCCAGTACCCCCACCCCCCCAGCACAGGTGCAGACACACACCGCAGGTCCGGGCTTGGGAAGTGACTGTCAGTGAGAGTGTCTGTGTCC
>NW_027456798.1:137228-320442 GCF_040206685.1 Ascaphus truei | reverse complement strand
TCCTTACCCCTCTCTCCTCCCCCTCTCACTCTCCTTACCCCTCTCTCCTCCCCCTCTGTCACTCTCCTTACCCCTCTCTCCTCCCCCTCTGTCACTCTCCTTACCCCTCTCTCCTCCCCCTCTGTCACTCTCCTTACCCCTCTCTCCTCCCCCTCTCACTCTCCTTACCCCTCTCACTCTCCTTACCCCTCTCTCCTCCCCCTCTCACTCTCCTTACCCCTCTCCTCCCCCTCTGTCACTCTCCTTACCCCTCTCTCCTCCCCCTCTGTCACTGTCCTTACCCCTCTCTCTCATCCCCCTCTCACTCTCCTTACCCCTCTCTCCTACCCCTCTCTCCTCCCCCTCTGTCACTCGCCTTACCCCTCTCTCCTCCCCCTCTCACTCTACTTACCCCTCTCTCCTCCCCCTCTCACTCTCCTTACCCCTCTCATCCCCCTCTGTCACTCTCCTTACCCCTCTCTCCTCCCCCTCTGTCACTCTCCTTACCCCTTTCTCCTCCCCCTCTCACTCTCCTTACCCCTCTCTCCTCCCCCTCTGTCACTCGCCTTACCCCTCTCTCCTCCCCCTCTCACTCACCTTACCCCTCTCTCCTCCCCCTCTCACTCTCCTTACCCCTCTCTCCTCCCCCTCTGTTACTCTCCTTACCCCTCTCTCCTCCCCCTCTGTCACTCTCCTTACCCCTCTCTCCTCCCCCTCTCACTCTCCTTACCCCTCTCTCCTCCCCCTCTCACTCTCCTTACCCCTCTCCTCCCCCTCTGTCACTCTCCTTACCCCTCTCTCCTCCCCCTCTGTCACTCTCCTTACCCCTCTCTCCTCCCCCTCTGTCACTCTCCTTACCCCTCTCTCCTCCCCCTCTGTCACTCTCCTTACCCCTCTCTCCTCCCCCTCTGTCACTCTCCTTACCCCTCTCTCCTCCCCCTCTGTCACTCTCCTTACCACTCTCTCCTCCCCCTCTCACTCTCCTTACCCCTCTCTCCTCCTCCTCTGTCACTCTCCTTACCCCTCTCTCCTCCCCCTCTCACTCTCCTTACCCCTCTCTCCTCCCCCTCTGTCACTCTCCTTACCCCTCTCACTCTCCTTACCCCTCTCTCCTCCCCCTCTCACTCTCCTTACCCCTCTCTCCTCCCCCTCTCACTCTCCTTACCCCTCTCTCCTCACTCTCTCACATCTCCTTACCCCTCTCTCCTCCCTCTCTCACTCTCCTTACCCCTCTCTCCTCCCCCTCTGTCACTCTCCTTACCCCTCTCTCCTCCCCCTCTCACTCTCCTTACCCCTCTCTCCTCCCCCTCTGTCACTCTCCTTACCCCTCTCTCTCATCCCCCTCTCACTCTCCTTACCCCTCTCTCCTACCCCTCTCTCCTACCCCTCTCTCCTCCCCCTCTCACTCTCCTTACCCCTCTCTCCTCCCCCTCTGTCACTCGCCTTACCCCTCTCTCCTCCCCCTCTCACTCTCCTTACCCCTCTCTCCTCCCCCTCTCACTCCCCTTACCCCTCTCACTCTCCTTACCCCTCTCTCCTCCCCCTCTCACTCTCCTTACCCCTCTCTCCTCCCCCTCTCACTCTCCTTACCCCTCTCTCCTCCCCCTCTCACTCTCCTTACCCCTCTCTCCTCCCCCTCTCACTCTCCTTACCCCTCTCATCCCCCTCTGTCACTCTCCTTACCCCTCTCTCCTCCCCCTCTCACTCTCCTTACCCCTCTCTCCTCCCCCTCTGTCACTCGCCTTACCCCTCTCTCCTCCCCCTCTCACTCACCTTACCCCTCTCTCCTGCCCCTCTCACTCTCCTTACCCCTCTCTCCTCCCCCTCTCACTCTCCTTACCCCTCTCTCCTCCCCCTCTGTCACTCTCCTTACCCCTCTCTCCTCCCCCTCTCACTCTCCTTACCCCTCTCTCCTCCCCTCTGTCACTCTCCTTACCCCTCTCTCCTCCCCCTCTGTCACTCTCCTTACCCCTCTCTCCTCCCCCTCTCACTCTCCTTACCCCTCTCTCCTCCCCCTCTCACTCTCCTTACCCCTCTCACTCTCCTTACCCCTCTCTCCTCCCCCTCTCACTCTCCTTACCCCTCTCCTCCCCCTCTGTCACTCTCCTTACCCCTCTCTCCTCCCCCTCTGTCACTCTCCTTACCCCTCTCTCCTCCCCCTCTGTCACTCTCCTTACCCCTCTCTCCTCCCCCTCTGTCACTCTCCTTACCCCTCTCTCCTCCCCCTCTGTCACTCTCCTTACCCCTCTCTCCTCCCCCTCTGTCACTCTCCTTACCCCTCTCTCCTCCCCTTCTCACTCTCCTTACCCCTCTCTCCTCCTCCTCTGTCACTCTCCTTACCCCTTTCTCCTCCCCCTCTCACTCTCCTTACCCCTCTCTCCTCCCCCTCTGTCACTCTCCTTACCCCTCTCACTCTCTTTACCCCTATCTCCTCCCCCTCTCACTCTCCTTACCCCTCTCCTCCCCCTCTGTCACTCTCCTTACCCCTCTCTCCTCCCCCTCTGTCACTCTCCTTACCCCTCTCTCCTCCCCCTCTCACTCTCCTTACCCCTCTATCCTCCCCCTCTCACTCTCCTTACCCCTCTCTCCTCCCCCTCTCACTCTCCTTACCCCTCTCTCCTCCCCCTCTGTCACTCTCATTACCCCTCTCTCCTCCCCCTCTGTCACTCTCCTTACCCCTCTCTCCTCCCCCTCTCACTCTCCTTACCCCTCTCTCCTCCCCCTCTGTCACTCTCCTTACCCCTCTCTCCTCCCCCTCTGTCACTCTCCTTACCCCTCTCTCCTCCCCCTCTCACTCTCCTTACCCCTCTCTCCTCCCCCTCTCACTCTCCTTACCCCTCTCACTCTCCTTACCCCTCTCTCCTCCCCCTCTCACTCTCCTTACCCCTCTCTCCTCCCCCTCTGTCACTCTCCTTACCCCTCTCTCCTCCCCCTCTGTCACTCGCCTTACCCCTCTCTCCTCCCCCTCTCACTCTCCTTACCCCTCTCTCCTCCCCCTCTGTCACTCTCCTTACCCCTCTCTCCTCCCCCTCTGTCACTCTCCTTACCCCTCTCTCCTCCCCCTCTGTCACTCTCCTTACCCCTCTCTCCTCCCCCTCTCACTCTCCTTACCTCTCTCTCCTCCCCCTCTCACTCTCCTTACCCCTCTCTCCTCCCCTCTGTCACTCTCCTTACCCCTCTCCCCCTTTCTCACTCTCCTTACCCCCTCCCCCTCTCTGCCTCCTTTCCCCTCTCTCACTCTCCTTACCCCTCTCCCCCTCTCTCACTCTTCTTAGTCTCTCCCCCCCTCTATGTCTCCTTACCCTCCTTTTTCCCCCCCTCTTTCTCCTTACCCCTCTCTCGCTTTTCTTACCCCTCTCCTCCCCCTCTGTCACTCTCCTTACCCCTCTCTCCTCCCCCTCTGTCACTCGCCTTACCCCTCTATCCTCCTTCTCTCACTCTCCTTACCCCTCTCTCCTCCCCCTCTGTCACTCTCCTTGCCCCTCTCTCCTCCCCCTCTTTCACTCTCCTTACCCCTCTCTCCTCCCCTCTGTCACTCTCCTTGCCCCTCTCTCCTCCCCCTCTTTCACTCTCCTTACCCCTCCTCCCCCTCTGTCACTCTCCTTACCCCTCTCTCCTCCCCCTCTGTCACTCTCCTTACCCCTCTCTCCTCCCCCTCTCCACCTCCACCTCCTTACCCCCTCTCCTCCACCTCTCACTCTCCTTACCCATCTCTCCTCCCCCTCTCACTCTCCTTACCCCTCTCTCCTCCCCTCTGTCACTCTCCTTACCCCTCTCTCCTCCCCCTCTCACTCTCCTTATCCCTCCCTCCTCCCCCTCTGTCACTCTCCTTACCCCTCTCTCCTCCCCCTCTCACTCCCCTCTCACTCTCCTTACCCCTCTCACTCTCCTTACCCCTCTCACTCTCCTTATCCCTCTCTCCTCCCCCTCTCACTCTCCTTACCCCTCTCTCCTCCCCCTCTGTCACTCTCCTTACCCCTCTCCTCCCCCTCTGTCACTCTCCTTACCCCTCTCTCCACCTCCTCTGTCACTCGCCTTACCCCTCTCTCCTCCCCCTCTCACTCTCCTTACCCCTCTCTCCTCCCCCTCTGTCACTCTCCTTACCCCTCTCTCCTCCCCCTCTGTCACTCTCCTTACCCCTCTCTCCTCCCCCTCTGTCACTCTCCTTACCCCTCCTCCCCTCTCACTCTCCTTACCCCTCTCTCCTCCCTCTCTCACTCTCCTTACCCCTCTCTCCTCCCCCTCTGTCACTCTCCTTACCCCTCCTCCCCTCTCACTCTCCTTACCCTCTCTCCTCCCTCTCTCACTCTCCTTACCACTTTCTCTCCCCCTGTGTCACTCTCCTTACCCGTCTCTCCTCCCTCTCTCACTCTCCTTACCACTTTCTCTCCCCCTGTGTCTGTGTGAAACTGCTTGTCTCATGTTTTCTGACTGTCTCTTTCTGTGTGTGCCTGACACTCTCTAAGGACAGTGATGATGAGTGGTCTCTCCTGCTGGAAGCGACAGAGCCGTCTAATGCTCAGCTCAGCACTCCGTTTCTCCTCTTGCAAGACCGCAGCTTCCGAGAGAGAGTGCAGCGACGGCTGCGTGACTGCTATCCCCCGGTGAGAGCCAATCCCCTACTCCCCCTCCTCCACCAATCCCCCCCACCTCCCCCAATTCCTCCTCCTCCCCCAATCCCCCCGTCCCTTTCTTCCCTCCCCCGTCCCCTTCTCCCCTCCCCTGTCCCTTTCTCCCCTCCCTGTCCCCTTCTCCCCTCCCCTGTCCCTTTCTCCCCTCCCCCGTCCCTTTCTCCCCTCCCCCGTCCCTTTCTTCCCCCCCCGTCCCTTCCTCCCCTCCCCCGTCCCTTCCTCCCTTCCCCCGTCCCCTTCTCCCCTCCCCTGTCCCTTTCTCCCCTCCCCCGTCCCTTTCTCCCCTCCACTGTCCCCTTCTCCCCTGTCCCTTTCTTCCCTCCCCGTCCCTTTCTCCCCTCCCCCGTCCCTTTCTCCCCTCCCCCGTCCCTTTCTCCCCTCCCCCGTCCCTTTCTCCCCTCCCCCGTCCCTTTCTCCCGTCCCTTTCTCCCCTCCCCGTCTCTTTCTCCCCTCCCCCGTCCCTTTCTCCCCTCCCTCGTCCCTTTCTCCCCTCCCTCGTCCCTTTCTCCCCTCCCCCGTCCCTTTCTCCCCTCCCCCGTCCCTTTCTCCCCTCCCCCGTCCCTTTCTCCCGTCCCCCGTCCCTTTCTCCCCTCCCCCGTCCCTTTCTCCCCTCCCCCGTCCCTTTCTCCCCTCCCCCGTCCCTTTCTCCCCTCCCCCGTCCATTCCTCCCCTCCCCCGTCCCTTTATCCCCTCCCCCGTCCCTTTCTCCCCTCCACGGTCCCCTTCTCCCCTCCCCCGTCCCTTTCTCCCCTGTCCTTTTATCCCCTCCCCCGTCCCTTTCTCCCCTCCACTGTCCCCTTCTCCCCTCCCCCTTCTCCCCTCCCCCGTCCCTTTCTCCCCTTCCCCGTCCCTTTCTCCCCTCCCCGTCCCTTTCTCCCTTCCCCCGTCCCTTTCTCCCCTCCCCCGTCCCTTTCTCCCCTCCCCCTTCTCCCCTCCCCCTTCTCCCCTGGCCGTCCCTTTCATCCCCCCCTGTCCCTTTCTCCCCTCCCCCCGTCCCTTTCTCCCCTCCCCCGTCCCTTTCTCCCCCCCCCCGTCCCTTTCTCCCCTCCCCGTCCCTTTCTCCCCTCCCCGTCCCTTTCTCCCCTCCCCGTCCCTTTCTCCCCTCCCCCCTCTCTTTCTCCCCTCCCCCCTCCCTTTCTCCCCTCCCCCGTCCCTTTCTCCCCTCCCCCGTCCCTTTCTCCCCTCCCCCGTCCCTTTCTCCCGTCCCCCGTCCCTTTCTCCCCTCCCCCGTCCCTTTCTCCCCTCCCCCGTCCCTTTCTCCCCTCCCCCGTCCCTTTCTCCCCTCCCCCGTCCCTTTCTCCCCTCCCCCGTCCATTCCTCCCCTCCCCCGTCCCTTTATCCCCTCCCCCGTCCCTTTCTCCCCTCCACGGTCCCCTTCTCCCCTCCCCCGTCCCTTTCTCCCCTGTCCTTTTATCCCCTCCCCCGTCCCTTTCTCCCCTCCACTGTCCCCTTCTCCCCTCCCCCTTCTCCCCTCCCCCGTCCCTTTCTCCCCTTCCCCGTCCCTTTCTCCCCTCCCCCGTCCCTTTCTCCCTTCCCCCGTCCCTTTCTCCCCTCCCCCGTCCCTTTCTCCCCTCCCCCTTCTCCCCTCCCCCTTCTCCCCTGGCCGTCCCTTTCATCCCCCCCTGTCCCTTTCTCCCCTCCCCCGTCCCTTTCTCCCCTCCCCCGTCCCTTTCTCCCCTCCCCGTCCCTTTCTCCCCTCCCCGTCCCTTTCTCCCCTCCCCGTCCCTTTCTCCCCTCCCCGTCCCTTTCTCCCCTCCCCCCTCTCTTTCTCCCCTCCCCCCTCCCTTTCTCCCCTCCCCCCTCCCTTTCTCCCCTCCCCCGTCCCTTTCTCCCCTCCCCCGTCCCCTTCTCCCCTCCCTTTCTCCCCGTCCCTTTCTCCCCTCCCCCGTCCCTTTCTCCCCTCCCCCGTCCCTTTCTCCCCTCTCCCGTCCCTTTCTCCCCTCCCCCATCCCTTTCTCCCCTCCCCCGTCCCTTTCTCCCCTCCCCCTGTCCCTTTCTCCCCTCCCCCTGTCCCTTTCTCCCCTCCCCCTGTCCCTTTCTCCCTCCCCCGTCCCTTTCTCCCCTCCCCCATCCCTTTCTCCCCTCCCCCGTCCCTTTCTCCCCTCCCCTCCCTTTCTCCCCCCCCCTCCCTTTCTCCCTCCCCCCTCCCTTTCTCCCCTCCCCGCTCCCTTTCTCCCCTCCCCCCTCCCTTTCTCCCCTCCCCCGTCCCTTTCTCCCCTCCCCCGTCCCTTTCTCCCCTCCCCCGTCCCCTTCTCCCCTCCCCTCCCCCGTCCCTTTCTCCCCTCCCCCGTCCTTTTCTCCCCTCCCCCGTCCCTTTCTCCCCTCCCTCGTCCCTTTCTCCCCTCCCCCCTCCCTTTCTCCCCTCCCCCCTCCCTTTCTCCCCTCCCCCGTCCCTTTCTCCCCTCCCTCGTCCCTTTCTCCCCTCCCCCGTCCCTTTCTCCTCTCCCCCGTCCCTTTCTCCCCTCCCCCGTCCCTTTCTCCCCTCCCCCGTCCCTTTCTCCCCCGTCCATTTCTCCCCTCCCCCGTCCCTTTCTCCCCTGTCCCTTTCTTACCTCCCCCGTCCCTTTCTCCCCTCCCCCGTCCCTTTCTCCCCTCCCCCGTCCCTTTCTCCCTCCCCGTCCCTTTCTCCCTCCCTCATCCCTTTCTCCCCTCCCTGTCCCTTTCTCCCCCTCCCCGTCCCTTTCTCCCTCCCCCGTCCCTTTCTCCCTCCCCATCCCTTTCTCCCCTCCCTGTCCCTTTCTCCCCTCCCCCCGTCCCTTTCTCCCCTCCCCCGTCCCTTTCTCCCCCTCCCCGTCCCTTTCTCCCTCCCCGTCCCTTTCTCCCCTCCCTCATCCCTTTCTCCCCTCCCTGTCCCTTTCTCCCCTCCCCCCATCCCTTTCTCCCCTCCCCCATCCCTTTCTCCCCTCCCCCGTCCCTTTCTCCCCTCCCCCGTCCCTTTCTCCCCTCCCCCGTCCCTTTCTCCCCTCCCCCGTCCCTTTCTCCCCTCCCCATCCCTTTTTCCCCTCCCCCATCCCCTTATCCCCTCCCCCCTCCCTTTCTCCCCCGTCCCTTTCTCCCCTCCCCCGTCCCTTTCTCCCCTCCCCCGTCCCTTTCTCCCCTGTCCATTTCTCACCTCCCCCGTCCCTTTCTCCCCTCCCCGTCCCTTTCTCCCCTCCCCCGTCCCTTTCTCCCCTCCCCCGTCCCTTTCTCCCCCTCCCCCGTCCCCTTCTCCCCTCCCCTCCCCCGTCCCTTTCTCCCCTCCCCCGTCCTTTTCTCCCCTCCCCCGTCCCTTTCTCCCCTCCCTCGTCCCTTTCTCCCCTCCCCCCTCCCTTTCTCCCCTCCCCCCTCCCTTTCTCCCCTCCCCCGTCCCTTTCTCCCCTCCCTCGTCCCTTTCTCCCCTCCCCCGTCCCTTTCTCCTCTCCCCCGTCCCTTTCTCCCCTCCCCCGTCCCTTTCTCCCCTCCCCCGTCCCTTTCTCCCCCGTCCATTTCTCCCCTCCCCCGTCCCTTTCTCCCCTGTCCCTTTCTTACCTCCCCCGTCCCTTTCTCCCCTCCCCCGTCCCTTTCTCCCCTCCCCCGTCCCTTTCTCCCTCCCCATCCCTTTCTCCCCTCCCTGTCCCTTTCTCCCCTCCCCCCGTCCCTTTCTCCCCTCCCCCGTCCCTTTCTCCCTCCCCGTCCCTTTCTCCCCTCCCTCATCCCTTTCTCCCCTCCCTGTCCCTTTCTCCCCTCCCCCCATCCCTTTCTCCCCTCCCCCATCCCTTTCTCCCCTCCCCCGTCCCTTTCTCCCCTCCCCCGTCCCTTTCTCCCCTCCCCCGTCCCTTTCTCCCCTCCCCCGTCCCTTTCTCCCCTCCCCCGTCCCTTTCTCCCCTCCCCATCCCCTTATCCCCTCCCCCCTCCCCTTTCTCCCCCGTCCCTTTCTCCCCTCCCCCCCCCTTTCTCCCCTCCCCCGTCCCTTTCTCCCCTGTCCATTTCTCACCTCCCCCGTCCCTTTCTCCCCTCCCCCGTCCCTTTCTCCCCTCCCCCGTCCCTTTCTCCCCTCCCCCGTCCCTTTCTCCCCTCCCCATCCCTTTTTCCCCTCCCCCATCCCCTTATCCCCTCCCCCCTCCCTTTCTCCCCCGTCCCTTTCTCCCCTCCCCCGTCCCTTTCTCCCCCTCCCCCTTCCCTTTCTCCCCTGTCCATTTCTCACCTCCCCCGTCCCTTTCTCCCCTCCCCCCTCCCTTTCTCCCCCGTCCCTTTCTCCCCTCCCCCGTCCCTTTCTCCCCTCCCCCGTCCCTTTCTCCCCTGTCCATTTCTCACCTCCCCCGTCCCTTTCTCCCCTCCCCCGTCCCTTTCTCCCCTCCCCCGTCCCTTTCTCCCCTGTCCATTTCTCACCTCCCCCGTCCCTTTCTCCCCTCCCTCATCCCTTTCTCCCCTCCCTCATCCCTTTCTCCCCTCCCTGTCCCTTTCTCCCCTCCCCGTCCCTTTCTCCCCTCCCCCGTCCCTTTCTCCCCTCCCCGTCCCTTTCTCCCCCGTCCCTTTCTCCCCTCCCCCGTCCCTTTCTCCCCTCCCCCGTCCCTTTCTCCCCTCCCCCATCCCTTCCTCCCCTCCCTCATCCCTTTCTCCCCTCCATTGTCCCTTTCTTTCCTCCCTGTCCCTTTCTCCCCTCCCCCGTCCCTTTCTCCCCTCC
This sequence comes from Ascaphus truei, assembly GCF_040206685.1. Classification (NCBI taxonomy): domain Eukaryota; kingdom Metazoa; phylum Chordata; class Amphibia; order Anura; family Ascaphidae; genus Ascaphus; species Ascaphus truei. The sequence goes on along the minus strand of NW_027456798.1, from coordinate 311,190 downwards.
CCCGTCCCTTTCTCCCCTCCCCGTCCCTTTCTCCCCTCCCCCGTCCCTTTCTCTCCTCCCTGTCCCTTTCTCCCCTCCCCCGTCCCTTTCTCCTCTCCCCGTCCCTTTCTCCCCTCCCCGTCCCTTTCTCCCGTCCCTTTCTCCCCTCCCCCGTCCCTTTCTCCCCTCCCCCGTCCCTTTCTCCCCTCCCCGTCTTTTTCTCCCCTCCCCCGTCCCTTTCTCCCTCCCCCGTCCCTTTATCCCCTCCCCCGTCCCTTTCTTTCCTCCCTCCCCCGTCCCTTTCTCCCCTCCTCCGTCCCTTTCTCCCCTCCCCCGTCCCTTTCTCCCCTGTCCCTTTCTCCCCTCCCCCGTCCCTTTCTCCCCACCCCTCTCCCTTTCTCCCCTCCCCCCTCCCTTTCTCCCCTGTCCCTTTCTCCCCTCCCCCGTCCCTTTCTCCCCTCCCCCGTCCCTTTCTCACCTCCCCCGTACCTTTCTCCCCTCCCCCGTCCCTTTCTCCCCTCCCCCGTCCCTTTCTCACCTCCCCCCTCCCTTTCTCCCCTGTCCCTTTCTCCCCTCCCCCGTCCCTTTCTCCCTCCCCCGTCCCTTTCTCCCCTCCCCGTCCCCTTCTCCCCTCCCCCGTCCCTTTCTCCCCTGTCCCTTTCTCCCTCCCTTTCTCCTTTCTCCCCTCCCCCCTCCCTTTCTCCCCTGTCCCTTTCTTCTTCCCCCTTGTCCCCCCCTCACACCCTCTCCCCCCTTCACTCCCCATAGATGTCTCTGGAAGCGGTCTCTCGGCTCCGTCCTGCTCTGCGTGTGACCTCTAACCTCCTGATCTCCGGCTGTGACCCTGTGCTGCTCTCTGACCTTTGTATGGAGCTGAAGATACCGCACTTCCTGCTGCAGCTGATCAGCCAATCACTGCAGAGCAGCGTGCGACAGGTCAGGGGTTACATTCTGTCACACCCCCTCACACCTGTATAAACACCCCCTGAAGTGTACACCCTAACACTCTGTGTATAACACCCCCTGTATAGTACACCCTAACCCTGTTTACAAAATACCCTCATATCTGTATATAATACATCCTCACCCCCTGTATAATGCACCCTTGCACACACACCCTATATAATACACCCTCACGCACACACCCTGTATAATACACTCTCTCTAATACACCCTCACGCACACCCTGTACAATACACCCTCAAGCGTACACACCATGTAAATTTCACCCTCATATACACCCTGTATAATACACTCTCTCTAATACACCCTCACGCACACCCTGTACAATACACCCTCAAGTGTACCACCCTGTATATTTCACCCTCATATACACCCCTATATAATACACCCTCACGTGCACACACCCTGTATAATACACACTCCCGTGCGCACACACTGCATAATGCCAACCTCACGCACACACAACCAGTATAAAACACCCACGCACATACACCCTGTATTGTATTGTACTGTATGTCTTTATTATATAGCGCCATTAATGTACATAGCGCTTCACAGCAGTAATACATGTGGTAATCAAATAAGTAACAGATAATATAAATAACAGATCATGGGAATAAGTGCTTTAGACATAAAGGAAGGAAGAGGAAGAGGAGTCCCTGCCCCGAGGAGCTTACAGTCTAATTGGTAGGTAGGGAGAACGTACAGAGACAGTAGGAGGAGTTCTGGTAAGTGCGTCTGCAGGGGCCAAGCTTTATGTATCGTGTGTTCAGAATATCCACAGTGCTATTCATATGCTTCTTTAAGCAAGTGTGTCTTAAGGTGGGTCTTAAAGGTGGATAGAGAGGGTGCTAGTCGGGTACTGAGGGGAAGGGCATTCCAGAGGTGTGGGGCAGGCAGTGAGAAAGGTTTAAGGCGGGAGAGGGCTTTAGATACAAAGGGGGTAGAAAGAAGACATCCTTGAGCAGAACGCAAGAGTCTGGATGGTGCATAACGAGAAATTAGGGATGAGATGTAAGGAGGGGCAGAAGAGTGTAAAGCTTTAAAAGTGAGGAGAAGAATGGAGTGTGAGATGCGGGATTTGATCGGAAGCCAGGAGAGGGATTTCAGGAGGGGAGACGCTGAGACAGATCTAGGAAAGAGTAGAGTGATTCTGGCAGCAGCGTTTAGGATAGAGTGTAGGGGAGACAGGTGAGAGGCAGTAAGGCCGGACAGCAGGAGGTTACAGTAATCAAGACGGGAGAGAATGAGGGCCTGAGTCAGAGTTTTAGCAGTCGAGCAACAGAGGAAAGGGCGTATCTTTGTTATATTGCGGAGGAAAAAGCGACAAGTTTTAGAAATGTTTTGAATATGAGGGGCAAATGTGAGAGAGGAATCAAGTGTGACCCCTAGGCAGCGTGCTTGGGCTACTGGGTGAATGATCGTATTTCCAAAAGCAATGTGGAAGGAGGTAGTAGGGCCAGGTTTGGGAGGAAGTATGAGGAGCTCTGTTTTTGCCATGTTAAGTTTCAGTCGGCGGAGGGCCATCCAGGATGATATAGCAGAGAGACATTCAGAAACTTTGGTCTGTACAGCAGGTGTAAGGTCGGGTGTTGAAAGGTAAATTTGTGTGTCGTCAGCATAGAGGTGATAATTAAACCCAAAAGATGTGATTAGGTCACCTAGAGAGAGTGTGTACAGGGAAAAGAGAAGAGGTCCCAGGACAGAGCCCTGGGGTACCCCCACAGAGAGATCAATAGAGGAGGAGGAGGTGTTAGCAGAAGAGACACTGAAAGTACGATGGGAGAAGTAAGAGGAGATCCAGGATAAAGCTTTATTCCGAATACCAAGAGTATGGAGAATGTGAAGGAGAAGAGGGTGGTCCACGGTGTCAAATGCTGCAGAGAGATCGAGCAATATGAGCAGAGTGTAATGACCTCTGTCTTTGGCAGCATGGAGGTCGTCAGTTATTTTAGTGAGGGCTGTTTCTGTGGAGTGAGCAGTGCGGAAGCCAGATTGTAGAGGGTCTAGGACAGAATAGGTGTTGAGAAAATGGAGCAATCGAGAGAATACAAGACGTTCAAGGAGTTTGGAGGCAAAAGGCAGGAGGGAGACAGGTCGATAGTTAGAAAGACAGGTAGGGTCAAGCTTGCTGTTTTTGAGTAATGGTATAACGGTTGCATGCTTGAAGGAGGATGGAAAGGTACCAGAGTAGAGGGAAGAGTTAAAGATCTGTGTGAGCGTAGGGATTATAGTAGGAACAAGATGTTTTAGGAGATGGGAGGGAAAGGGATCAAGAGGGCAAGTGGTAGAGGGAGAAGAGGAGATCAGCAGTGACACATCCTCCTCCGAGATAGCGGAAAAGGAGTCAAGGAAGGCAGGAGGAGAGTTGGGAAGCATTGTGGGATGGGAGGAGGGGGAGGAGGGGGAGTGAGTGGTGAGCATTGTGGGATGGGAGGAGGGGGAGGAGGGGGAGTGGTGAGCATTGTGGGATGGGAGGAGGGGGAGGAGGGGGAGTGGTGAGCATTGTGGGATGGGAGGAGGGGGAGTGGGGGGGAGGGTGAGCATTGTGGGATGGGAGGAGGCAACAGAGGGGATGTTCTGACGCAGGGGAGCGCAAACTTTTTGTGCTGCGCCCCCCTGTCACTCTGCCCCCGGCTCTCGCACCCCCCTGCCTACCTTCTTTCGCGGCAGATGCCGCTGCTTGGGCGTGTGACGTCAGGTCACATGGTGCCGCGGCGTCCATTGACGCCGCGTTGCCATGGCGACGCAACACAGCCGGCTGAATCCTGGTAAGTAAATAGTTGCATTTAATTTAAATGCCTGGGGGAAGAGCGCGGGGCCTCTGCAACTGCCCGCGCCCCCCCAGCACAATCTCCCGCCCCCCCTGGGGGTCGCGCCCCCCACTTTGCGCACCGCTGTTCTGACGTATGGATTCCACCTTTTCCTTATAAAAGTCAGCAAAGTCCTGAGGTGTATAATACACCGTCCGGCACACATAACCTGTATAATACACCGTCCGGCACACATAACCTGTATAATACACCGTCCGGCACACATAACCTGTATAATACACCGTCCGGCACACATAACCTGTATAATACACCGTCCGGCACACATAACCTGTATAATACACCGTCCGGCACACATAACCTGTATAATACACCGTCCGGCACACACAACCTGTATAATACACCGTCCGGCACACATAACCTGTATAATACACCGTCCGGCACACATAACCTGTATAATACACCGTCCGGCACACATAACCTGTATAATACACCGTCCGGCACACATAACCTGTATAATACACCGTCCGGCACACATAACCTGTATAATACACCGTCCGGCACACATAACCTGTATAATACACCATCCGGCACACATAACATGTATAATACACCGTCCGGCACACATAACCTATATAATACACCGTCCGGCACACACAACCTGTATAATACACCGTCCGGCACACATAACCTGTATAATACACCGTCCGGCACACATAACCTGTATAATACACCGTCCGGCACACATAACCTGTATAATACACCGTCCGGCACACATAACCTGTATAATACACCGTCCGGCACACATAACCTGTATGATACACCTTCACGTACACACACCCTGTATAATGCACCGTCCGGCACACATAACCTGTATAATACACCGTCCGTCACACATAACCTGTATGATACACCTTCACGTACACACACCCTGTATAATGCACCGTCCGGCACACATAACCTGTATAATACACCGTCCGGCACACATAACCTGTATAATGCACCGTCCGGCACACATAACCTGTATAATACACCGTCCGGCACACATAACCTGTATAATACACCGTCCGGCACACATAACCTGTATAATACACCGTCCGGCACACATAACCTGTATGATACACCTTCACGTACACACACCCTGTATAATGCACCCGCACACGCACACATCCTGTATAATACACCCTCACGCACGCACACCCTCAGTATTGCAGCCTCACACACACACCCTGTATAATGCACGTTCACCTACGCACAAACCCTGTATAATACACCCTCACGCACACCCTGTATAATACAGCCTCATGCACACACCCGGTATAATACACCCTCACGTGCACCCTGTATAATACAGCCTCATGCACACACCCGGTATAATACACCCTCACGTGCACCCTGTATAATACAGCCTCATGCACACACCCGGTATAATACACCCTCACGTGCACCCTGTATAAAACACCCTCATGCACACACCCTTTATAATACAACCTCACACACACCCTGTACAATAAACATCCTGAATAATACACTCTTCCATATACTACTTATGTCTGTCAAGCCCACATTTGACTTGTTGTCTTGTATTAGACTGTGTCCCATTGTTTTGTCGTGGTGTGTACCGTTGTATTGGTGTTTTGTGTATCCACAGTGTTCCTGGGCGGTCTGCTTCCTCTCAGAACTTTTTGTTCTGCTGAATTCTTACTATTGCTTCAAAAGACAGCCAGAGACAACCAGGTGAGAGAGATGGAGCATAGAAATTAATTGTGTTGAGAAAAAGACTGATAAACAAGTTGCAGTGCTCGGGATTGGACTCTACGGTGGTAGAATGGGTAAGGCCTTGGTAGAAGGATAGGGGGGCAGAGAGTTGGGGTAAATGGATAAGACATTGGTAGAAGGGTAGGCAGCAGAGAGTTTGGGTAAATGGATAAGACATTGGTAGAAGGATAGGGGGGCAGAGAGTTTGGGTAAATGGATAAGACATTGGTAGAAGGATAGGGGGCAGAGAGTTGGGGTAGATGGATAAGACATTGGTAGAAGGATAGGGGGCAGATAGTTTGGGTAAATGGATAAGACATTGGTAGAAGGATAGGGGGCAGATAGTTGGGGTAGATGGATAAGACATTGGTAGAAGGATAGGGGGCAGAGAGTTGGGGTAGATGGATAAGACATTGGTAGAAGGATAGGGGGCAGAGAGTTTGGGTAGATGGATAAGACATTGGTAGAAGGATAGGGGGCAGAGAGTTGGGGTAAATGGATAAGACATTGGTAGAAGGATAGGTAGCAGAGAGTTGGGGTAAATGGATGAGACATTGGTAGAAAGATAGGGGGCAGAGAGTTTGGGTAAATGGATAAGACATTGGTAGAAGGATAGGGGGCAGAGAGTTTGGGTAAATGGGTAAGACATTGGTAGAAGGATAGGGGGCAGATAGTTGGGGTAAATGGATAAGACATTGGTAGAAGGATAGGGGGCAGATAGTTGGGGTAAATGGATAAGACATTGGTAGAAGGATAGGGGGCAGATAGTTGGGGTAAATGGATAAGACATTGGTAGAAGGATAGGCAGCAGAGAGTTTGGGTAAATGGATAAGACATTGGTAGAAGGATAGGCAGCAGAGAGTTTGGGTAAATGGACAAGACATTGGTAGAAGGATAGGGGGCAGATAGTTGGGGTAAATGGATAAGACATTGGTAGAAGGATAGGGGGCAGATAGTTGGGGTAAATGGATAAGACATTGGTAGAAGGATAGGGGGCAGATAGTTGGGGTAAATGGATAAGACATTGGTAGAAGGATAGGGGGCAGATAGTTGGGGTAGATGGATAAGACATTGGTAGAAGGATAGGGGGCAGAGAGTTGGGGTAAATGGATAAGACATTGGTAGAAGGATAGGGGGGCAGAGAGTTGGGGTAAATGGATAAGACATTGGTAGAAGGATAGGGGGGCAGAGAGTTGGGGTAAATGGATGAGACATTGGTAGCAGGATAGGGGGCAGAGAGTTGGGGTAAATGGATAAGACATTGGTAGAATGATAGGGGACAGAGAGTTGGGGTAAATGGATAAAACATTGGTAGAAGGATAGGGGGGCAGAGAGTTGGGGTAAATGGATAAGACATTGGTAGAAGGATAGGGGGGCAGAGAGTTGGGGTAAATGGATAAGACATTGGTAGAAGGATAGGGGGGGCAGAGAGTTGGGGTAAATGGATGAGACATTGGTAGCAGGATAGGGGGCAGAGAGTTGGGGTAAATGGATAATATATTGGTAGAAGGATAGGGGGGCAGAGAGTTGGGGTAAATGGATAAGACATTGCTAGAAGGATAGGGGGGCAGAGAGTTGGGGTAAATGGATAAGACATTGGTAGAAGGATAGGGGGCAGAGAGTTTGGGTAAATGGATAAGACATTGGTAGAAGGATAGGGGGGCAGAGAGTTTGGGTAAATGGATAAGACATTGGTAGAAGGATAGGGGGCAGAGAGTTGGGGTAAATGAATAAGACATTGGTAGAAGGATAGGGGGCAGAGAGTTTGGGTAAATGGATAAGACATTGGTAGAAGGGTAGGCGGCAGAGAGTTGGGGTAAATGAATAAGACATTGGTAGAAGGATAGGGGGCAGGGAGTTGGGGTAAATGGATAAAACATTGGTAGAAGGATAGGGGGCAGAGAGTTGGGGTAAATGAATAAGACATTGGTAGAAGGATAGGGGGCAGAGAGTTTGGGTAAATGGATAAGACATTGGTAGAAGGGTAGGCGGCAGAGAGTTGGGGTAAATGGATAAGACATTGGTAGAAAGATAAGGGGCAGAGAGTTGGGGTAAATGGATAAGACATTGGTAGACGGATAGGGGCAGAGAGTTGGGGTAAATGGATAAAACATTGGTAGAAGGATAGGGGGCAGAGAGTTGGGGTAGATGGATAAGACATTGGTAGAAGGATAGGGGGCAGAAAGTTGGGGTAAATGGATAAGACATTGGTAGAAGGGTAGGTAGCAGAGAGTTTGGGTAAATGGATAAGACATTGGTAGAAGGATAGGGGGCAGAGAGTTGGGGTAAATGGATAAGACATTGATAGAAGGATAGGGGGGCAGAGAGTTGGGGTAAATGGATAAGACATTGGTAGAAGGATAGGTAGCAGAGAGTTGGGGTAAATGGATAAGACATTGGTAGAAGGATAGGGGACAGAGAGTTGGGGTAAATGGATAAAACATTGGTAGAAGGATAGGGGGCAGAGAGTTGGGGTAAATGGATAAGACATTGGTAGAAGGATAGGTGGCAGAGAGTTGGGGTAAATGGATAAAACATTGGTAGAAGGATAGGGGGCAGAGAGTTGGGGTAAATGGATAAGACATTGGTAGAAGGATAGGGGGGCAGAGAGTTGGGGTAAATGGATAAAAGATTGGTAGAAGGATAGGGGGCAGAGAGTTGGGGTAGATGGATAAGACATTGGTAGAAGGATAGGCAGCAGAGAGTTGGGGTAAATGGATAATATATTGGTTGTAGGATAGGGGGCAGAGAGTTGGGGTAAATGGATAATATATTGGTTGTAGGATAGGGGGCAGAGAGTTGGGGTAAATTGATAAGACATTTGTAGAAGGATAGGGGGCAGAGAGTTGGGGTAAATGGATAAGACATTGGTAGAAGGATAGGGGGCAGGGAGTTGGGGTAAATGGATAACACATTGGTAGAAGGATAGGGGGCAGAGAGTTGGGGTAAATGGATAATATATTGGTTGTAGGATAGGGGGCAGAGAGTTGGGGTAAATGGATAATATATTGGTTGTAGGATAGGGGGCAGGGAGTTGGGGTAAATGAATAAGACATTGGTAGAAGGATAGGGGGCAGGGAGTTGGGGTAAATGGATAAGACATTGGTAGAAGGATAGGGGGCAGAGAGTTGGGGTAAATGGATAAGACATTGGTAGAAGGGTAGGCGGCAGAGAGTTGGGGTAAATGGATAAGACATTGGTAGAAGGATAGGGGGCAGGGAGTTGGGGTAAATGGATAAGACATTGGTAGAAGGATAGGGGGCAGAGAGTTGGGGTAAATGGATAAGACATTGGTAGAAGGATAGGGGGCAGAGAGTTGGGGTAAATGGATAAGACATTGGTAGAAGGATAGGGGGCAGAGAGTTGGGGTAAATGGATAAGACATTGGTTGAAGGATAGGGGGCAGAGAGTTGGGGTAAATGGATAATATATTGGTTGTAGGATAGGGGGCAGAGAGTTGGGGTAAATGGATAATATATTGGTTGTAGGATAGGGGGCAGAGAGTTGGGGTAAATGGATAAGACATTGGTAGAAGGATAGGGGGCAGAAAGTTGGGGTAAATGGATAATATATTGGTTGTAGGATAGGGGGCAGAGAGTTGGGGTAAATGGATAAGACATTGGTTGTAGGATAGGGGGCAGAGAGTTGGGGTAAATGGATAAGACATTGGTAGAAGGATAGGGGGCAGAGAGTTGGGGTAAATGGATAATATATTGGTTGTAGGATAGGGGGCAGAGAGTTGGGGTAAATGGATAAGACATTGGTTGTAGGATAGGGGGCAGAGAGTTGGGGTAAATGGATAAGACATTGGTAGAAGGATAGGGGGCAGAGAGTTGGGGTAAATGGATAATATATTGGTTGTAGGATAGGGGGCAGAGAGTTGGGGTAAATGGATAAGACCATGAGAGACAGCCCCGGAGATACCGTCACAGTCTGTGTGTTTGAGAGACCGCCTCGTGCGGTGTCAGAGATCCCTCCTGAGTGATGAGAATGTCTCTTTCACAGCAGCCTGGTCACCTCTCCTGAGCGGTTCCTGAGAGTGCTGGGAGACGTGCTGTGTTCTCCGCGGGAAGGAGAGACACCCATTCAGGAGCAGAGTCTCATGGTTAGCGTCCCGACCTCGGTCTCCCAGTTGGTGCAATGCTCTCTGTCTCTGGCAGTCTCTCTGAGCTCACTCTCTTTATTTCTGTCTCTCTCGCAGTGCCTGATCTCTCTCTGTGAGAGTGCTGACTGTGGCGCGGTCTCAGACTGTCTCACGTTGTACAGCAGTCTGCTGTCTGAGCACAGAGGAGTCCTGGACAAGGTCATCCAAGGGTCACGGCCCCTGACCCCTGACTTCTCTGCACCCTCAAGTAATAAAGGTCATAGGTCCTTTCCGCCCCCCCCCTGCCGCTCTTTTAAGCTGTCTCCCCTCCAACCCCTCACAGGTTGTTTACCGTCACCCCCCTCTCAGGCTGTTTATCCTCACTCTCACTCCCCCCCACCTCTCAGGCTGTCTCTCCCCGCGCCCACCCCCCCCCCCCCACCTCTCAGGCTGTTTATCCTCACTCTCCCTCCCCCCCCCACCTCTCAGGCTGTCTCTCCCCGCGCCCACCCCCCCCCCACCTCTCAGGCTGTTTATCCTCACTCTCACTCCCCCCCCACCTCTCAGGCTGTCTCTCCCCGCGCCCACCCCCCCCACTCTCAAGCACAACCCCTGTCTTAGGCGGTGTCTCCACCTCCCCCCGCCACACTCTCAGGCTGTCTCTCCCCGTCCCCCTAACTCTCATGTTGTCTCTCCACGCCCCACCCCACTACCAGGCTATCTCGCCCCGTGCCCACCCCCTCCCCACACTCTCAGGCTGTCTCCCCACCGCCACACTCTCACGCTGTCTCTCCCCCCCACCCCACTCTCACGCTGTCTCCCCCCCCACCCCACTCTCACGTTGTCTCCCCCCCACCCCACTCTCACGTTGTCTCCTCCCCACCCCACTCTCACGCTGTCTCTCCCCCCCACCCCACTCTCACGCTGTCTCTCCCCCCCACCCCACTCTCACGCTGTCTCCCCCCCACCCCACTCTCACGTTGTCTCCCCCCCACCCCACTCTCACGCTGTCTCCCCCCCACCCCACTCTCACGCTGTCTCCCCCCCACCCCACTCTCACGTTGTCTCCCCCCCACCCCACTCTCACGCTGTCTCCCCCCCACCCCACTCTCACGCTGTCTCCACCCCACTCTCACGCTGTCTCACACCCCACTCTCACGCTGTCTCCCCCCCACCCCACTCTCACGTTGTCTCCCCCCCACCCCACTCTCACGCTGTCTCCCCCCCACCCCACTCTCACGCTGTCTCCACCCCACTCTCACGCTGTCTCACACCCCACTCTCACGCTGTCTCCCCCCACCCCACTCTCACACTGTCTCCCCCCACCCCACTCTCACACTGTCTCCCCCCCACCCCACTCTCACACTGTCTCCCCCCCCCACTCTCACGCTGTCTCCCCCCACCCCACTCTCACGCTGTCTCCCCCCACCCCACTCTCACGCTATCTCCCCCCCACCCCACTCTCACGTTGTCTCCCCCCACCCCACTCTCATGCTGTCTCCCACCCCACTCTCACGCTGTCTCCCCCCCACCCCACTCTCACGCTGTCTCCCCCCCACCCCACTCTCACGCTGTCTCCCCCCCACCCCACTCTCACACTGTCTCCCCCCCACCCCACTCTCACGCTGTCTCCCCCCCCCAACCCCCCTCTCACGCTGCCTCCCTCCCACCCCACTCTCACGCTGTCTCTCCCCCCCACCCCACTCTCGCGCTGTCTCCCCCCCACCCCACTCTCGCGCTGTCTCCCCCCCACCCCACTCTCGCGCTGTCTCCCCCCCACCCCACTCTCACGCTGTCTCCCCCCCCCACCCCCTCTCACGCTGTCTCCCCCTCACCCCACTCTCACGCTGTCTCCCCCCCACCCCACTCTCACACTGTCTCCCCCCCACCCCACTCTCACGCTGTCTCCCCCCCCCACCCCCCTCTCACGCTGCCTCCCTCCCACCCCACTCTCACGCTGTCTCTCCCCCCCCACCCCACTCTCGCGCTGTCTCCCCCCCACCCCACTCTCGCGCTGTCTCCCCCCCACCCCACTCTCACCCTTTCTTCCCCCCACCCCATTCTCACACTGTCTCCGCCCCACCCCCCTCTCACGCTGCCTCCCACCCCACTCTCACGCTGTCTGCCCCCCACCCCACTCTCACACTGTCTCCCCCCCACCCCACTCTCACACTGTCTCCACCCCACTCTCACGCTGTCCCCCCCCACTCTCACACTGTCTCTCCCCCACCCCACTCTCACGCTGTCTCCCACCCCACTCTCACGCTGTCCCCCACCCCACTCTCACACTGTCTCCCCCCCACCCCACTCTCACACTGTCTCCCCCCCACCCCACTCTCACGCTGTCTCCCCCCCACCCCACTCTCACACTTTCTCCCCCCCACCCCACTCTCACACTGTCTCCCACCCCACTCTCACACTGTCTTCCCCCCACCCCACTCTCACGCTGTCTCCCACCCCACTCTCACGCTGTCTCCCACCCCACTCTCACGCTGTCTCCCACCCCACTCTCACGCTGTCTCCCACCCCACTCTCACGCTGCCTCCCTCCCATCCCACTCTCACGCTGCCTCCCTCCCACCCCACTCTCACGCTGCCTCCCTCCCACCCCACTCTCACGCTGTCTCCCACCCCACTCTCACGCTGCCTCCCTCCCATCCCACTCTCACGCTGCCTCCCTCCCACCCCACTCTCACGCTGCCTCCCTCCCACCCCACTCTCACACTTTCTCCCCCCCACCCCACTCTCACACTGCCTCCCACCCCACTCTCACGCTGCCTCCCTCCCACCCCACTCTCACGCTGCCTCCCTCCCACCCCACTCTCACGCTGCCTCCCACCCCACTCTCACGCTGTCTCCCACCCCACTCTCACGCTGTCTCCCACCCCACTCTCACGCTGCCTCCCTCCCATCCCACTCTCACGCTGCCTCCCTCCCACCCCACTCTCACGCTGCCTCCCTCCCACCCCACTCTCACGCTGCCTCCCACCCCACTCTCACGCTGTCTCCCCCCCACCCCACTCTCACACTTTCTCCCCCCCACCCCACTCTCACACTGTCTCCCACCCCACTCTCACACTGTCTTCCCCCCACCCCACTCTCACGCTGTCTCCCACCCCACTCTCACGCTGTCTCCCACCCCACTCTCACGCTGTCTCCCACCCCACTCTCACGCTGTCTCCCACCCCACTCTCACGCTGTCTCCCACCCCACTCTCACGCTGCCTCCCTCCCACCCCACTCTCACGCTGCCTCCCTCCCACCCCACTCTCACGCTGCCTCCCTCCCACCCCACTCTCACGCTGCCTCCCACCCCACTCTCACGCTGTCTCCCACCCCACTCTCACGCTGTCTCCCACCCCACTCTCACGCTGCCTCCCTCCCACCCCACTCTCACGCTGCCTCCCTCCCACCCCACTCTCACGCTGCCTCCCTCCCACCCCACTCTCACGCTGCCTCCCACCCCACTCTCACGCTGTCTCCCACCCCACTCTCACGCTGTCTCCCACCCCACTCTCACGCTGCCTCCCTCCCACCCCACTCTCACGCTGCCTCCCTCCCACCCCACTCTCACGCTGCCTCCCTCCCACCCCACTCTCACGCTGCCTCCCACCCCACTCTCACGCTGTCTCCCACCCCCCCTTAGGGTTGCTAGGTGGCTTCTCCAAAAATACTGTACACAATGGTGAAATGTGTGATGTGCTTGAGACACACTGTCTCCACTCCATGCGGTTTTCTCTTCTCCTTGGCCCCACCCCCAGGCTCCTGACACCTCCTCCTGATTGGCTGAATTACCCAGCAGCAGCCAATCAAATGAAGGAAGCTGCCCAGCCCCCTAGCAACAGCCCTGCTCGGGGAAATCCTGTGGCCCTCCAAGCCAGTCAGGTCCCTATGTCCAGAGCGGTAATACCGGTATACACATACATGTCCAGAGAGGTAATACCGGTATATACATACATGTCCAGAGAGGTAATACCGGTATACACATACACGCCCAGAGAGGTAATACCGGTATACACATACATGTCCAGAGAGGTAATACCGGTATATACATACATGTCCAGAGAGGTAATACCGGTATATACATACACGCCCAGAGCGGTAATACCGGTATACACATACATGTCCAGAGAGGTAATACCGGTATACACATACACGCCCAGAGAGGTAATACCGGTATACACATACATGTCCAGAGAGGTAATACCGGTATACACAGACACACCCAGAGAGGTAATACCGTTATACTCATGCACATCCAGCGAGGTAATACCGGTATACACATACATGTCCAGAGAGGTAATACCGGTATACACAGACACGCCCAGAGAGGTAATACCGGTATACACATACATGTCCAGAGAGGTAATACCGGTATACACATACACGCCCAGAGAGGTAATACCGGTATACACATACATGTACAGAGAGGTAATACCGGTATACACGTACACACCCAGAGAGGTAATACCGGTATACACATACATGTCCAGAGAGGTAATACCGGTATACACATACATGTCCAGAGAGGTAATACCGGTATACACATACACGCCCAGAGCGGTAATACCGGTATACACATACATGTCCAGAGAGGTAATACCGGTATACACAGACACGCCCAGAGAGGTAATACCGGTATACACATACATGTCCAGAGAGGTAATACCGGTATACACATACACGCCCAGAGAGGTAATACCGGTATACACATACATGTACAGAGAGGTAATACCGGTATACACGTACACACCCAGAGAGGTAATACCGGTATACACATACATGTCCAGAGAGGTAATACCGGTATATACATACATGTCCAGAGCGGTAATACCGGTATACACATACATGTCCAGAGAGGTAATACCGGTATATACATACATGTCCAGAGCGGTAATACCGGTATACACATACATGTCCAGAGAGGTAATACCGATATATACATACATGTCCAGAGAGGTAATACCGGTATACACATACACGCCCAGAGAGGTAATACCGGTATACACATACATGTCCAGAGAGGTAATACCGGTATACACATACACGCCCAGAGCGGTAATACCGGTATATACATACACGCCCAGAGAGGTAATACCGGTATACACATACATGTCCAGAGAGGTAATACCGGTATATACATACATGTCCAGAGAGGTAATACCGGTATACACATACACGCCCAGAGCGGTAATACCGGTATATACATACACGCCCAGAGAGGTAATACCGGTATACACATACATGCCCAGAGAGGTAATACCGGTATACACATACACGCCCAGAGAGCTAATACCGGTATACACATACACACCCAGAGAGGTAATACCGGTATACACATACATGTCAAGAGAGGTAATACCGGTATATACATACATGTCCAGAGAGGTAATACCGGTATATACATACATGTCCAGAGAGGTAATACCGGTATACACATACATGTCCAGAAAGGTAATACCGGTATATACATACATGTCCAGAGAGGTAATACCGGTATACACATACACGCCCAGAGCGGTAATACCGGTATACACATACACGCCCAGAGAGGTAATACAGGTATACACATACATGCCCAGAGAGGTAATACCGGTATACACATACATGTCCAGAGAGGTAATACCGGTATACACATACACACCCAGAGAGGTAATACCGGTATATACATACACGTCCAGAGAGGTAATACCGGTATACACATACATGTCCAGAGAGGTAATACCGGTATATACATACATGTCCAGAGAGGTAATACCGGTATACACATACACGCCCAGAGCGGTAATACCGGTATACACATACACGCCCAGAGAGGTAATACCGGTATCCACATACACGCCCAGAGAGGTAATACCGGTATACACATACACACCCAGAGAGGTAATACCGGTATACACATACACGCCCAGAGAAGTAATACCGGTATACACATACACACCCAGAGAGGTAATACCGGTATACACATACACGCCCAGAGAGGTAATACCGGTATACACATACACGCCCAGAAAGGTAATACAGGTATACACATACACGCCCAGAGAGGTAATACCGGTATACACATACACGCCCAGAGAGGTAATACCGGAATACTCATACATACCCAGAGAGATAATACCGGTATACAGATACATACCCAGAGAGGTAATACCGGTATACACATACATACCCAGAGAGGTAATACCGGTATACACATACACGCCCAGAGCGGTAATACCGGTATACACATACACGCCCAGAGAGGTAATACCGGTATACACATACACACCCAGAGAGGTAATACCGGTATACACATACACGCCCAGAGCGGTAATACCGGTATACACATACACGCCCAGAAAGGTAATACAGGTATACACATACACGCCCAGAGAGATAATACCGGTATACACATACACGCCCAGAGAGGTAATACCGGTATATTCATACATACCCAGAGAGATAATACCGGTATACACATACATACCCAGAGAGGTAATACCGGTATACACATACACACCCAGAGAGGTAATACCGGTATACTCATAAACGCCCAGAGAGGTAATACCGGTATACACATACACGCCCAGAGAGGTAATACCGGTATACACATACACCCCCAGAGAGGTAATACCGGTATACACATACACGCCCAGAGAGGTAATACCGGTATACACATACACGCCCAGAGAGGTAATACCGGTATACACATACGCGCCCAGAGAGGTAATACCGGTATACACATACACGCCCAGAGAGGTAATACCGGTATACACATACACACCCAGAGAGGTAATACCGGTATACACATACACACCCAGAGAGGTAATACCGGTATACACATACACGCCCAGAGCGGTAATACCGGTATACACATACACGTCCAGAGAGGTAATACCGGTATACACATACACACCCAGAGAGGTAATACCGGTATACACATACACGCCCAGAGAAGTAATACCGGTATACACATACACGTCCAGAGAGATAATACCGGTATACACATACACACCCAGAGAGGTAATACCGGTATACACATACACGCCCAGAGAGGTAATACCGGTATACACATACACGCCCAGAGAGGTAATACCGGTATACACATACACGCCCAGAGAGGTAATACCGGTATACACATGCACGCCCAGAGAGATAATACCGGTATATACACACACGCCCAGAGAGGTAATACCGGTATACACATACACGCCCAGAGAGGTAATACCGGTATACACATAAACGCCCAGAGAGGTAATACCGATATACACATACACGTCCAGAGAGATAATACCGGTATACACATACACGTCCAGAGAGGTAATACCGGTATACACATACATGTACAGAGAGGTAAAACCGGTATACACATACACGCCCAGAGAGGTAATACCGGTATACACATACACGCCCAGAGAGGTAATACCAGTATACACATACACGCCCAGAGAGGTAATACCGATATACACATACACGTCCAGAGAGGTAATACCGGTATACACATACACGCCCAGAGAGGTAATACCGGTATACACATACATGTCCAGAGAGGTAATACCGGTATACACATACACGCCCAGAGAGGTAATACCGGTATACACATACACGCCCAGAGAGGTAATACCGGTATACACATACACGCCCAGAGAGGTAATACCGGTATACACATACACGCCCAGAGAGGTAATACCGGTATATACACACACGCCCAGAGAGGTAATACCGGTATACACATACACGCCCAGAGAGGTAATACCGGTATACACATAAACGCCCAGAGAGGTAATACCGATATACACATACACGTCCAGAGAGATAATACCGGTATACACATACACGCCAAGAGCGGTAATACCGGTATACATATACACGCCCAGAGAGGTAATACCGGTATACACATACGTGTCCAGAGAGGTAATACCGGTATACACATACACGCCCAGAGAGGTAATACCGGTATATACATACACACCCAGAGAGGTAATACCGGTATACACATACATGTCCAGAGAGGTAATACCGGTATATACATACATGTCCAGAGAGGTAATACCGGTATACACATACATGTCCAGAGAGGTAATACCGGTATATACATACACGCCCAGAGAGGTAATACCGGTATACACATACACGCCCAGAGAGGTAATACCGGTATACACATACACGTCCAGAGAGGTAATACCAGTATACACATACACACCCAGAGAGGTAATACCGGTATACACATACACGCCCAGAGAGGTAATACCGGTATACACATACACGCCCAGAGAGGTAATACCGGTATACACATACACACCCAGAGAGGTAATACCGGTATACACATACACGTCCAGAGAGGTAATACCAGTATACACATACACACCCAGAGAGGTAATACCGGTATACACATACACGCCCAGAGAGGTAATACCGGTATACACATACACGCCCAGAGAGGTAATACCGGTATACACATACACACCCAGAGAGGTAATACCGGTATACACACACACGCCCAGAGAGATAATGCCAGTATAAACAGACACGCCCAGAGAGGTAATACCGGTATACACATACACGCCCAGAGAGGTAATACCGGTATACACATACACGCCCAGAGAGGTAATACCGGTATACACATACACACCCAGAGAGGTAATACCGGTATACATGTACACACCCAGAGAGGTAATACCGGTATACACATACACGCCCAGAGAGGTAATACCGGTATACACATACACGCCCAGAGAGGTAATACCGGTATACATGTACACGCCCAGAGAGGTAATACCGGTATACACATACACGCCCAGAGAGGTAATACCGGTATACACATACGCGCCCAGAGAGGTAATACCGGTATACACATACACGCCCAGAGAGGTAATACCGGTATACACATACACACCCAGAGAGGTAATACCGGTATACACATACGCGCCCAGAGAGGTAATACCGGTATACACATACACGCCCAGAGAGGTAATACCGGTATACACATACACGCCCAGAGAGGTAATACAGGTATACACATACACACCCAGAGAGGTAATACCGGTATACACATACACACCCAGAGAGGTAATACCGGTATACACATACACGCCCAGAGCGGTAATACCGGTATACACATACACGTCCAGAGAGGTAATACCGGTATACACATACACACCCAGAGAGGTAACACCGGTATACACATACACGCCCAGAGAGGTAATACCGGTATACACATACACGCCCAGAGAGGTAATACCGGTATACACATACACGCCCAGAGAGGTAATACCGGTATACACATACACCCCCAGAGAGGTAATACCGGTATACACATACACGCCCAGAGAGGTAATACCGGTATACACATACACGCCCAGAGAGGTAATACCGGTATACACATACGCGCCCAGAGAGGTAATACCGGTATACACATATACGCCCAGAGAGGTAATACCGGTATACACATACACACCCAGAGAGGTAATACCAGTATACACATACACACCCAGAGAGGTAATACCGGTATACACATACACGCCCAGAGCGGTAATACCGGTATACACATACACGCCCAGAGAGGTAATACCGGTATACACATACACGCCCAGAGAGGTAATACCGGTATACACATACACACCCAGAGAGGTAATACCGGTATACTCATAAACGCCCAGAGAGGTAATACTGGTATACACATACACGCCCAGAGAAGTAATACCGGTATACACATACACCCCCAGAGAGGTAATACCGGTATACACATACACGCCCAGAGAGGTAATACCGGTATACACATACACGCCCAGAGAGGTAATACCGGTATACACATACGCGCCCAGAGAGGTAATACCGGTATACACATATACGCCCAGAGAGGTAATACCGGTATACACATACACGCCCAGAGAGGTAATACCGGTATACACATACACACCCAGAGAGGTAATACCGGTATACACATACACGCCCAGAGCGGTAATACCGGTATACACATACACGTCCAGAGAGGTAATACCGGTATACACATACACACCCAGAGAGGTAATACCGGTATACACATACACGCCCAGAGAAGTAATACCGGTATACACATACACGTCCAGAGAGATAATACCGGTATACACATACACACCCAGAGAGGTAATACCGGTATACACATACACGCCCAGAGAGGTAATACCGGTATACACATACACGCCCAGAGAGGTAATACCGGTATACACATACACGCCCAGAGAGGTAATACCGGTATACACATGCACGCCCAGAGAGATAATACCGGTATATACACACACGCCCAGAGAGGTAATACCGGTATACACATACACGCCCAGAGAGGTAATACCGGTATACACATAAACGCCCAGAGAGGTAATACCGATATACACATACACGTCCAGAGAGATAATACCGGTATACACATACACGTCCAGAGAGGTAATACCGGTATACACATACATGTACAGAGAGGTAAAACCGGTATACACATACACGCCCAGAGAGGTAATACCGGTATACACATACACGCCCAGAGAGGTAATACCAGTATACACATACACGCCCAGAGAGGTAATACCGATATACACATACACGTCCAGAGAGGTAATACCGGTATATACATACACGCCCAGAGAGGTAATACCGGTATACACATACACGCCCAGAGAGGTAATACCGGTATATACATACACGTCCAGAGAGGTAATACCGGTATACACATACACGCCCAGAGAGGTAATACTGGTATACACATACACGCCAAGAGCGGTAATACCGGTATACATATACACGCCCAGAGAGGTAATACCGGTATACACATACACGCCCAGAGAGGTAATACCGGTATACACATACACGCCCAGAGAGGTAATACCGGTATACACATACGTGTCCAGAGAGGTAATACCGGTATACACATACACACCCAGAGAGATAATACCGGTATACACATACACACCCAGAGAGGTAATACCGGTATACACATACACGCCCAGAGAGGTAATACCGGTATACACATACACGCCCAGAGAGGTAATACCGGTATACACATACACGCCCAGAGAGGTAATACCGGTATACACATACACGCCCAGAGAGGTAATACCGGTATACACATACACGCCCAGAGAGATAACACGTGCCAACTATGTGTGATTCACGTGCACGAGCATTAGCACACGCGCCAACTATGTGTGATTCACGTGCACAAGCATTAGCACACGCGCCAACTATGTGTGATTCACGTGCACGAGCATTAGCACACACACGCCAACTATGTGTGATTCACTTGCACGCGCATTAGCACACACGCGCGCCAACTATGTGTGATTCACGTGCACGAGCATTAGCACACGCGCCAACTATGTGTGATTCACGTGCACAAGCATTAGCACACACGCGCCAACTATGTGTGATTCACGTGCACGAGCATTAGCACACACGCGTGCCAACTATGTGTGATTCACGTGCACGAGCATTAGCACACGCGCCAACTATGTGTGATTCACGTGCACGAGCATTAGCACACGCGCGCGCGCCAACTATGTGTGATTCACGTGCACGAGCATTAGCACACGCGCCAACTATGTGTGATTCACGTGCACGAGCATTAGCACACGCGCGCCAACTATGTGTGATTCACGTGCACGAGCATTAGCACACGCGCCAACTATGTGTGATTCACGTGCACGAGCATTAGCACACACGCGCCAACTATGTGTGATTCACGTGCACGAGCATTAGCACACGCGCCAACTATGTGTGATTCACGTGCACGAGCATTAGCACACACACGCCAACTATGTGTGATTCACGTGCACGAGCATTAGCACACACACGCCAACTATGTGTGATTCACGTGCACGCGCATTAGCACACACGCTGCAACTATGTGTGATTCACGTGCACGAGCATTAGCACACACACGCCAACTATGTGTGATTCACGTGCACGAGCATTAGCACACACGCCAACTATGTGTGATTCACGTGCATGCGCATTAGCACACACGCGCGCCAACTATGTGTGATTCACGTGCACGAGCATTAGCACACACGCGCGCCAACTATGTGTGATTCACGTGCACGAGCATTAGCACACACACGCCAACTATGTGTGATTCACGTGCACGAGCATTAGCACACACGCCAACTATGTGTGATTCACGTGCACGAGCATTAGCACACACACGCCAACTATGTGTGATTCACGTGCACGAGCATTAGCACACGCGCGCACCAACTATGTGTGATTCACGTGCACGAGCATTAGCACACGCGCCAACTATGTGTGATTCACGTGCACGAGCATTAGCACACGCGCCAACTATGTGTGATTCACATGCACGAGCATTAGCACACACGCGCCAACTATGTGTGATTCACGTGCACGAGCATTAGCACACGCGCGCGCCAACTATGTGTGATTCACGTGCACGAGCATTAGCACACACGCGCGCACCAACTATGTGTGATTCACGTGCACGAGCATTAGCACACGTGCCAACTATGTGTGATTCACGTGCACGAGCATTAGCACACGCGCCAACTATGTGTGATTCACGTGCACGAGCATTAGCACACGCGCGCCAACTATGTGTGATTCACGTGCACGAGCATTAGCACACACACGCCAACTATGTGTGATTCACGTGCACGAGCATTAGCACACGCGCGCGCCAACTATGTGTGATTCACGTGCACGAGCATTAGCACACGCGCGCGCCAACTATGTGTGACTCACGTGCACGAGCATTAGCACACGCGCGCGCCAACTATGTGTGATTCACGTGCACGAGCATTAGCACACGCGCGCGCCAACTATGTGTGATTCACGTGCACTAGCATTAGCACACACGCGTGACAACTATGTGTGATTCACGTGCACGAGCATTAGCACACACGCGCCAACTATGTGTGATTCACGTGCACGAGCATTAGCACACACGCGCCAACTATGTGTGATTCACGTGCACGAGCATTAGCACACACGCGCCAACTATGTGTGATTCACGTGCACGAGCATTAGCACACACGCGCCAACTATGTGTGATTCACGTGCACGAGCATTAGCACACACGCCAACTATGTGTGATTCACGTGCACGAGCATTAGCACACACACGCCAACTATGTGTGATTCACGTGCACGCGCATTAGCACACACGCGCGCCAACTATGTGTGATTCACGTGCACGAGCATTAGCACACGCGCGCGCGCCAACTATGTGTGATTCACGTGCACGAGCATTAGCACACACGCGCCAACTATGTGTGATTCACGTGCACGAGCATTAGCACACGCGCGCGCCAACTATGTGTGATTCACGTGCACGAGCATTAGCACACACGCGCGCACCAACTATGTGTGATTCACGTGCACGAGCATTAGCACACGTGCCAACTATGTGTGATTCACGTGCACGAGCATTAGCACACGCGCCAACTATGTGTGATTCACGTGCACGAGCATTAGCACACGCGCGCCAACTATGTGTGATTCACGTGCACGAGCATTAGCACACACACGCCAACTATGTGTGATTCACGTGCACGAGCATTAGCACACGCGCGCGCCAACTATGTGTGATTCACGTGCACGAGCATTAGCACACGCGCGCGCCAACTATGTGTGACTCACGTGCACGAGCATTAGCACACGCGCGCGCCAACTATGTGTGATTCACGTGCACGAGCATTAGCACACGCGCGCGCCAACTATGTGTGATTCACGTGCACTAGCATTGGCACACACGCGCGACAACTATGTGTGATTCACGTGCACGAGCATTAGCACACACGCGCCAACTATGTGTGATTCACGTGCACGAGCATTAGCACACACGCGCCAACTATGTGTGATTCACGTGCACGAGCATTAGCACACACGCGCCAACTATGTGTGATTCACGTGCACGAGCATTAGCACACACGCGCCAACTATGTGTGATTCACGTGCACGAGCATTAGCACACACGCCAACTATGTGTGATTCACGTGCACGAGCATTAGCACACACACGCCAACTATGTGTGATTCACGTGCACGCGCATTAGCACACACGCGCGCCAACTATGTGTGATTCACGTGCACGAGCATTAGCACACGCGCGCGCGCCAACTATGTGTGATTCACGTGCACGAGCATTAGCACACGTGCCAACTATGTGTGATTCACGTGTACGAGCATTAGCACACGCGCGCGCCAACTATGTGTGATTCACGTGCACGAGCATTAGCACACACGCGCGCCAACTATGTGTGATTCACGTGCACGAGCATTAGCACACACACGCCAACTATGTGTGATTCACGTGCACGAGCATTAGCACACGCGCCAACTATGTGTGATTCACGTGCACGAGCATTAGCACACACGCGCCAACTATGTGTGATTCACGTGCACGAGCATTAGCACACGCGCGCCAACTATGTGTGATTCACGTGCACGAGCATTAGCACACGCGCCAACTATGTGTGATTCACGTGCACGAGCATTAGCACACGCGCCAACTATGTGTGATTCACGTGCACGAGCATTAGCACACGCGCCAACTATGTGTGATTCACGTGCACGAGCATTAGCACACGCGCCAACTATGTGTGATTCACGTGCACGAGCATTAGCACACGCGCCAACTATGTGTGATTCACGTGCACGAGCATTAGCACACACGCCAACTATGTGTGATTCACGTGCACGCGCATTAGCACACACGCCAACTATGTGTGATTCACGTGCACGCGCATTAGCACACACGCGCGCCAACTATGTGTGATTCACGTGCACGAGCATTAGCACACGCGCGCGCGCCAACTATGTGTGATTCACGTGCACGAGCATTAGCACACGCGCGCGCGCCAACTATGTGTGATTCACGTGCACAAGCATTAGCACACGTGCCAACTATGTGTGATTCACGTGCATGAGCATTAGCACACACGCGCCAACTATGTGTGATTCACGTGCACGAGCATTAGCACACGCGCCAACTATGTGTGATTCACGTGCACAAGCATTAGCACACACGCGCGCCAACTATGTGTGATTCACGTGCACAAGCATTAGCACACACGCGCGCCAACTATGTGTGATTCACGTGCACAAGCATTAGCACACACGCGCACCAACTATGTGTGATTCACGTGCACAAGCATTAGCACACACGCGCGCCAACTATGTGTGATTCACGTGCACAAGCATTAGCACACACGCGCGCCAACTATGTGTGATTCACGTGCACGAGCATTAGCACAAACGCGCGCCAACTATGTGTGATTCACGTGCACGAGCATTAGCACACACGCGTGCCAACTATGTGTGATTCACGTGCACGAGCATTAGCACACGCGCAAACTATGTGTGATTCACGTGCACGAGCATTAGCACACACGCGCCAACTATGTGTGATTCACGTGCACGAGCATTAGCACACACGCGCCAACTATGTGTGATTCACGTGCACGAGCATTAGCACACGCGCGCCAACTATGTGTGATTCACGTGCACGAGCATTAGCACACGCGCCAACTATGTGTGATTCACGTGCACGAGCATTAGCACACGCGCCAACTATGTGTGATTCACGTGCACGAGCATTAGCACACGCGCCAACTATGTGTGATTCACGTGCACGAGCATTAGCACACGCGCCAACTATGTGTGATTCACGTGCACGAGCATTAGCACACGCGCCAACTATGTGTGATTCACGTGCACGAGCATTAGCACACACGCGCGCCAACTATGTGTGATTCAAGTGCACGAGCATTAGCACACACACGCCAACTATGTGTGATTCACGTGCACGAGCATTAGCACACACACGCCAACTATGTGTGATTCACGTGCACGCGCATTAGCACACACGCGCGCCAACTATGTGTGATTCACGTGCACGAGCATTAGCACACGCGCGCGCGCCAACTATGTGTGATTCACGTGCACGAGCATTAGCACACGTGCCAACTATGTGTGATTCACGTGTACGAGCATTAGCACACACGCGCGCCAACTATGTGTGATTCACGTGCACGAGCATTAGCACACGCGCAAACTATGTGTGATTCACGTGCACGAGCATTAGCACACGTGCCAACTATGTGTGATTCACGTGCACGAGCATTAGCACACACACGCCAACTATGTGTGATTCACGTGCACGAGCATTAGCACACGCGCCAACTATGTGTGATTCACGTGCACGAGCATTAGCACACGCGCCAACTATGTGTGATTCACGTGCACGAGCATTAGCACACGCGCCAACTATGTGTGATTCACGTGCACGAGCATTAGCACACGCGCCAACTATGTGTGATTCACGTGCACGAGCATTAGCACACGCGCCAACTATGTGTGATTCACGTGCACGAGCATTAGCACACACGCGCGCCAACTATGTGTGATTCACGTGCACGAGCATTAGCACACACACGCCAACTATGTGTGATTCACGTGCACGAGCATTAGCACACACACGCCAACTATGTGTGATTCACGTGCACGCGCATTAGCACACACGCGCGCCAACTATGTGTGATTCACGTGCACGAGCATTAGCACACGCGCGCGCGCCAACTATGTGTGATTCACGTGCACGAGCATTAGCACACGTGCCAACTATGTGTGATTCACGTGTACGAGCATTAGCACACACGCGCGCCAACTATGTGTGATTCACGTGCACGAGCATTAGCACACGCGCAAACTATGTGTGATTCACGTGCACGAGCATTAGCACACGTGCCAACTATGTGTGATTCACGTGCACGAGCATTAGCACACACACGCCAACTATGTGTGATTCACGTGCACGAGCATTAGCACACGCGCCAACTATGTGTGATTCACGTGCACGAGCATTAGCACACACGCGCCAACTATGTGTGATTCACGTGCACGAGCATTAGCACACGCGCGCCAACTATGTGTGATTCACGTGCACGAGCATTAGCACACGCGCCAACTATGTGTGATTCACGTGCACGAGCATTAGCACACGCGCCAACTATGTGTGATTCACGTGCACGAGCATTAGCACACGCGCCAACTATGTGTGATTCACGTGCACGAGCATTAGCACACGCGCCAACTATGTGTGATTCACGTGCACGAGCATTAGCACACGCGCCAACTATGTGTGATTCACGTGCACGAGCATTAGCACACGCGCCAACTATGTGTGATTCACGTGCACGAGCATTAGCACACACGCGCGCCAACTATGTGTGATTCACGTGCACGAGCATTAGCACACACACGCCAACTATGTGTGATTCACGTGCACGAGCATTAGCACACACACGCCAACTATGTGTGATTCACGTGCACGCGCATTAGCACACACGCGCGCCAACTATGTGTGATTCACGTGCACGAGCATTAGCACACGCGCGCGCGCCAACTATGTGTGATTCACGTGCACGAGCATTAGCACACGTGCCAACTATGTGTGATTCACGTGTACGAGCATTAGCACACACGCGCGCCAACTATGTGTGATTCACGTGCACGAGCATTAGCACACGCGCAAACTATGTGTGATTCACGTGCACGAGCATTAGCACACGTGCCAACTATGTGTGATTCACGTGCACGAGCATTAGCACACACACGCCAACTATGTGTGATTCACGTGCACGAGCATTAGCACACACGCCAACTATGTGTGATTCACGTGCACGAGCATTAGCACACACGCGCCAACTATGTGTGATTCACGTGCACGAGCATTAGCACACGCGCGCCAACTATGTGTGATTCACGTGCACGAGCATTAGCACACGCGCCAACTATGTGTGATTCACGTGCACGAGCATTAGCACACGCGCCAACTATGTGTGATTCACGTGCACGAGCATTAGCACACGCGCCAACTATGTGTGATTCACGTGCACGAGCATTAGCACACGCGCCAACTATGTGTGATTCACGTGCACGAGCATTAGCACACGCGCCAACTATGTGTGATTCACGTGCACGAGCATTAGCACACGCGCCAACTATGTGTGATTCACGTGCACGAGCATTAGCACACGCGCGCACCAACTATGTGTGATTCACGTGCACGAGCATTAGCACACGCGCCAACTATGTGTGATTCACGTGCACGCGCATTAGCACACGCGCGCACCAACTATAACACCAGCCTTAGACAAGCAAACAACGAGTTCTTCATCCCCAAACAATGTTCAGTGCAGGTGCAGAGAGATCCTACATCCAACATGATCAGAAAGGGTGTGTGTGGCGAGCACGCGTGTGGCGAGCACGTATGTGGCGAGCACGCGCTTTGTAAGTGACATTTGTTTGTGTTTTGTCCCTGAAATGTTAATTACGCTCTCAAAAGTCTTTCATTCAATCAAAAACATCAAATTCACAATAAAATGTCAGTGACAAAACACACAGACATTTCACTGAGAACGTGCGTGCTGGGCTCACCCCCTGATGTATTGGTTTTGTTGTTGGTAGTATTTTTAGAAGTATTGTTATTGGTGGTAGTAGTATTGTTATTAGAATTATTAGTAGTAGTATTGTTATTGGTGGTAGTAGTATTGTTATTAGAATTATTAGTAGTAGTATTGTTATTGGTGGTAGTAGTAGTAGTATTGTTATTAGAATTATTAGTGGTAGTATTGTTATTGGTGGTAGTAGTAGTAGTATTGTTATTAGAATTATTAGTAGTAGTATTGTTATTGGTGGTAGTAGTACTGTAGTAGTATTGTTATTAGAATTATTAGTAGTAGTATTGTTATTGGTGGTAGTAGTACTGTAGTAGTATTGTTATTAGAATTATTAGTAGTAGTATTGTTATTGGTGGTAGTAGTAGTAGTAGTATTGTTATTAGAATTATTAGTAGTAGTATTGTCAGTGTTATTATTAGAAGTGTTAGTATTATTATTTGTGGTACTATTTCAGCTGCCAAAATCTGGCTTTAGTATCCAGCTGCTTTATTTTGGGGTTATTAACATCTGATTACCGGGGTATCTCACGTCACTCTGATATTCTCCCTGCTACCTACCCCCTGCGTGTGTCCAATTATTGACACATGGTAATAACCGTGCACGGGTTCTGGCTGAACATGGTAATAACCGTGCACGGGTTCTGGCTGAACATGGTAATAACCGTGCATGGGTTCTGGCTGAACATGGTAATAACCGTGCATGGGTTCTGGCTGAACATGGTAATAACCGTGCATGGGTTCTGGCTGAACATGGTAATAACCGTGCATGGGTTCTGGCTGAACATGGTAATAACCGTGCATGGGTTCTGGCTGAACATGGTAATAACCGTGCATGGGTTCTGGCTGAACATGGTAATAACCGTGCATGGGTTCTGGCTGAACATGGTAATAACCGTGCATGGGTTCTGGCTGAACATGGTAATAACCGTGCATGGGTTCTGGCTGAACATGGTAATAACCGTGCATGGGTTCTGGCTGAACATGGTAATAGCCGTGCATGGGTTCTGACTGAACACTGAACATGGTAATAACCGTGCATGGGTTCTGGCTGAACATGGTAATAACCGTGAATGGGTTCTGGCTGACCATGGTAATAACCGTGAATGGGTTCTGACTGAACATGGTAATAACCGTGCATGGGTTCTGGCTGAACATGGTAATAACCGTGCATGGGTTCTGACAGAACATGGTAATAACCGTGCATGGGTTCTGGCTGAACATGGTAATAACCGTGCATGGGTTCTGGCTGAACATGGTAATAACCGTGCATGGGTTCTGGCTGAACATGGTAATAACCGTGCATGGGTTCTGGCTGAACATGGTAATAACCGTGCATGGGTTCTGGCTGAACATGGTAATAACCGTGCATGGGTTCTGGCTGAACATGGTAATAACCGTGCATGGGTTCTGGCTGAACATGGTAATAACCGTGCATGGGTTCTGGCTGAACATGGTAATAACCGTGCATGGGTTCTGGCTGAACATGGTAATAACCGTGCATGGGTTCTGGCTGAACATGGTAATAACCGTGCATGGGTTCTGGCTGAACATGGTAATAACCGTGCATGGGTTCTGGCTGAACATGGTAATAGCCGTGCATGGGTTCTGACTGAACACTGAACATGGTAATAACCGTGCATGGGTTCTGGCTGAACATGGTAATAACCGTGAATGGGTTCTGGCTGACCATGGTAATAACCGTGCATGGGTTCTGACTGAACATGGTAATAACCGTGCATGGGTTCTGGCTGAACATGGTAATAACCGTGCATGGGTTCTGACAGAACATGGTAATAACCGTGCATGGGTTCTGGCTGAACATGGTAATAACCGTGCATGGGTTCTGGCTGAACATGGTAATAACCGTGCATGGGTTCTGGCTGAACATGGTAATAACCGTGCATGGGTTCTGGCTGAACATGGTAATAACCGTGCATGGGTTCTGGCTGAACATGGTAATAACCGTGCATGGGTTCTGGCTGAACATGGTAATAACCGTGCATGGGTTCTGGCTGAACATGGTAATAACCGTGCATGGGTTCTGGCTGAACATGGTAATAACCGTGCATGGGTTCTGGCTGAACATGGTAATAACCGTGCATGGGTTCTGGCTGAACATGGTAATAACCGTGCATGGGTTCTGGCTGAACATGGTAATAACCGTGCATGGGTTCTGGCTGAACATGGTAATAACCGTGCATGGGTTCTGGCTGAACATGGTAATAACCGTGCATGGGTTCTGGCTGCTCCTTGAACAGCAACATTATTCATCCAACTTCTTCAATTGGGAGGGTTTGGCAAATTAATATCCCTCTGTTCAATTTGATCTATGTTGGCTATATATATTATATTTTATTTGTCTCAGCTACATGTTTGCACCATCCATATGCCACATGTTTAGCATATACAATACCATCAGATTATTTCAAGCCACCTAGGCTCCCATGTTTGTTGATACCAGATTAACTATCAACACATGAATTTAGTAGACATTGTTACTAGTGGCAACTGCACCCGAATGTGCTTCTATTTCCTGCGCGCTCTGCCTGCCTGGTGCGCCTCACTACTGTCATTGCGTTGTAATTGCTGTTACAAGGACACACAGTGATATATGTTTTAAGGGTTAGTTTCTATTAAAAGTTATATTTTACATTATTTGTGGTGTGCAATCAAGTGGAATCTTTTTGGGTATTATTAGGGGTATTATTACAAGTATTGTTATTAGTGGTATTATTAGAAGTATTATTATTATTGATAGAGTTGTTATTAGGGTTATTATTAGATGTTTTAGTATTATTAATAGTATTGTTATTAGGGATATTATTAGAAGAATTAGTATTGTGGTTAGGGTTATTGTTATTCGAGTATTATTAGAAGCAGAGCGAAATCACCTTGTGCCGAGGGGAAAGATGAGTCAGCGGGCACCACGATGCAGAAAAAATCGATGAGGCTGGACTGTGCTGCAACAAATCCTCTAACGCGTTTCACCCGCGGTCGGGCTTTTTAAAAAAAAAAAAAGCCTGACCGCGGGTGAAACGCGTTAGAGGTGCAGGGGCACTCTTCCCTCCTCTCAATTTTTATCCATGTTTAAATAAAGGATTTGTTGCAGCACAGTCCAGCCTCATCGATTTTTTCTGCATCGTGGTCCCCTCGGCACAAGGTGATTTCGCTCTGCTTCTATTCAGCTGGAGCACACAGACCCGGAAACACACATGGATATATGTGAGTACTATCATGCTTTAAAGTGAGCTGCCCCACTACCATTGGTTTATTTTGGTCTTGGTGTATATCAGAGGTCTGAGGGGGTCCTAGGACATCCCCCATACAACTCTCTTTACCCTTGCTTAACCGTGGTTCATCTAGGGGTAATGCCTAAGCTCCAAGCATGCATCAAGGACATTATGTGTTCCGGTTTGCAGTGAACTATTACAATATAACTTTTTTGTACCAATGGGTATATGCTCTGCAGCACTAGTTATTCTTGGGGTCTTAACCTCAATATCTCCTATTATTAGAAGTATTAGTATTGTTATTAGTGGTATTATTAGAAGTGTTACTATTATTACTAGTATTGTTATTAGGGATGCTATTAGAAGTACTAGTGGTATTATTAGAAGTATTAGTATTGTTATTAGTGGTATTATTAGAGGTATACGTATTGTTATTAGTGGCTGTGACAGGGTAAATAAAAGCCACCAGTTGTATGCCTGGAAAACCTATGTCTAGCCTGCAGTGCAGCACTGACTAGGTTAACTTCAGCTGGGAAATTCAGGACAATTAGTTGGATCCCAGCTGCCTAATCAATGTGTGTTAAAACCCAGGCTGTAGACACATGGAGCTGGCTGTTGAGGAGAGAGGAGTAAGATACTGAAGAGATTACTGATATAAGGTCTGTTAAACAAAGTAGATGAATTATGAACTGTCTGTCTCCTGCATAGAAAAGGGTAACTGCCTGATTTATACACTGTCTACTAAAGAGAAACTGTTTTGTTTTGTCTGCTGAAGAAAAGCCATTTTTCTTTTGTTGCTGATGAAAAGCTATTTTTGTTTTGTGTGCTGTATATCTTTTAAGGCTAAATAAATAAGCCTTGTCAAGAAACCCGCGTGTGTAGTTGCATGTACCCTGCAACATATGGTGTCAGAATTGGGATTTTGAAAGGCCCCTGCAGTTAAAGGGCCATACATACACACACAAGAATGAAAAAAATGGAAGAATTTTTTTAAGAGTTTTTGTGCGAGCAGACCAAACAGCAGGGACAGTTAATGCAGGAGCAGGCCCGGCTGCAAGCAGAGAGAGATGAAAGACTTTTGCAGCAGCAAACCCAGCTCATAGCCCAGCAGCAGGCAGCACAGGAGGAGCGAATGGCCAAGCTGCTGACCCAATTCCAGGGGTCTGCCAGTCCAGAACTTGCAAGCAGACCTCCGATACTCCTGAGGAAAATGGCTCCGAAAGAGGATCTAGAGGCTTTTTTACTGACATTTGAAAGAGTTGCCGAAGCTCAGGGCTGGGCTACAGATCGCTGGGCAAATGCTTTGGCCCCGCTCCTCATAGGAGAAGCCCAGGCCTCATATCAGGGTCTCCCAGCAGATCAGGCAATGGACTAGCGCCAAGTAAAAGCCGCCATACTGGATCGCTTAGGTCTGACCCCAGAGACCTACCGTCAGCAGTTCCGGAACCTGAGGTACACCGCTAAGATGAGACCTCGGGTCCTCGCTCAGCGATTATTGGACTTGTGTACACGCTGGATACAACCCGAGGAGTGCACTAAGGAGGCAATTCTGGAGCAGGTGGTTTTGGAACAATTTCTACAATTAATACCCCCTTCCGCACGCTCGTGGGAAAAACGCCACGCTGCTGAAACCCTAGCTTTGGCGGTCCGACTCGTGGAGAACTTCCTTGGGGCTGAGCAGCAGGCGAGTGTCCTGGACCCGACTCCACCGGCACTTGCGGATGCCCAAAGAGGGAGGTCGGATCAATGGGGAACCTACGGCCCGTCCATACGCAACCGCCAAGTCCAACGGAAGGAGCAGTCGTTCCAGCAAGGACGGAGTCCAAATGCTGGTCCCCGCAGAGACCCTCATCTCCTTCCGGATGTCGGCTCGTCGCAAAATGAGAGGAACTTCCGAGGACGTCGCCCACAGGACCCACCAGATGCCTGGTCTCCAGTAACCGGTCCAGCGGAGCGCTATCCACAGCCCCCTCCTGCGAGCGAACCCTCCCCATGTTCCGCCTGCAGAGAACAAGGCCACCGGTACGTGGACTGTCCACAGATGGATTGTTCATTCTGCAGAACCGTCGCCTCGGCCTTTACTGGGGAAAATTACAAGCCCTGGCTACTTTGAGCCCTGATTGGGGGGAAAAACGTCCAGGCCCTTGTAGATTCGGGCTCGGGGAAAACTCTGGTCCTCCGGGAACTGTTACCGCCTATCGTGTGTTCTTTTGATTCCCCATGGAGCATAGAATGTATACACGGCGATGTAAAGACGCAAAGACGCTTGGACAAACAGGACTGGTTGCAGAAATCTGGGTTTCAAGGTGACCATTCTAGTAGTCAGAGGTCACAAGTGATGGCTGGAGATGGCCAAAAGGATGGGGATATGGGCCCTGGAGATTTACCAGACCTGTACCTGCCTGACTTTCGCCAGAAGCAAAGGGAAGACCCAGTCCTTGCTAGACAGTATGACAAGGTGATGAAAGTTGATGAACAGATTTTAGATGCACAGGGGGTGATAGTATTCCCCCATTTTGAGCTATCAAAGGATATCCTATATAGGGTGTGTGACGGGAGACGCGCTTAATAACACATTTATATTTCGTGGGTCCTGATTGAGCAGAACAGGTTGAGCAAAATAAACTGAGATTTATTCCCTTGATAGGCAAACACACGACAACTGCAGAATAAACTTAATAATTACACTTACGGGTAGAGAAACAGAGGATAATGTCCAGAAAGGTGCAAAGCACCAGAAGATTGTCCTTTAAAATGTAGTCCATTTGTAAATTGCCAAATAAATAGCCAGTCCAATCCTTCTGTGAATGTGCAAAGTCTTTTCGGGTTCTCTGGGATTTGCTGGATCCCCAGGGCTAACGAAATCCTGAAACAGGGCAAGTTTCCTTGTTGAGATGTTTTTAACCCCTTGCGTTCTGGAATCGTAGCCGCTGTACTTAGGTCTTATCCGCTTGAAGAAATCAGGTAGCAACAGCAACACAGCAACAACACAGGAATGAGGGGTACAGGCCTTTTTAAGGACAAGAGCCTGTGAAGTGTTACATTAGCCTCATCCCATTGGCAAGGAATTATCTTCCTCCTATCAGAACCTGCCATGTCACATGGGCAAATCCTACAGCCAACCCAGGTAACTCTGAGCATGCTCAGTAAGCAGCTTGGTAGCACTGCTAAGTAAAAAGGGGCCACTCATTTCTGGGGACGCAATGTCTGGAGTTTGGTCCCAAGGTGTGAAATATCTAGGAGGAGTAACAGGACCTGCTACTCAGAAACATCCTGATTAAGTGACACTTTAAGAATCTGGGGTCTTTCATGTATGCATAACATTTGTTCCTTAATGCATTACAAAGGCAGGCAGAAAAAAATAGCATCCTGCCGGTACATTTTAAAACTGCAACAGAAAGGCACTTTATCAAAAATATATGTTTCCCTTATGACAAAGTTATATTTTTAATATGTGTGTTCTTGGGGGGTTACACTGAGGCTGCACACCAACAATCAGGGTGCTGGCTCACTCCGTTCCTAAATTAGCAGTCTTAATGGAACGGCTCCTGTTATTCAGCACTGCAGTAGTGACTAGCCTGCAAAAAGTGAACAACGTGCCTATAGGGGAAAATGGTACAGGGGAATAGCACATAAAATTAACCCCTTCATCCCCAATACGAAATAGGGGTAACCAGCCGAGCCCACTGCCTTTATTAATGCGCTGATTACCCCCATTTTCGCCACAGGGTGAATAGGCAGACACAAACAGGGGAGGTCACCAAACAGATATTGGTTCCCAAGGCGTTTGTTAAATCTGTGTTCACTCTAGCCCATACTGTCCCTTGGGTTGGTCACCTGGGCAGGGATAACACATTGGACCGTATTTCATCCCGATTCTATTGGCCAGGGATGCATAGTGATATTGCTAAGCTATGTGCAGCATGTCCGGAGTGCCAGCTAACTAGTCCA
The DNA here is from genome assembly GCF_040206685.1 of Ascaphus truei. Taxonomy (NCBI): domain Eukaryota; kingdom Metazoa; phylum Chordata; class Amphibia; order Anura; family Ascaphidae; genus Ascaphus; species Ascaphus truei. Next base: position 276,031 of record NW_027456798.1, on the reverse strand, counting down.
AAAGGATAAAAACCAGCCCCATTGGTTCCTCTACCCTTGGTGTCAGTTCCCTTTGAGAGGATTGGGGTAGACTTGGTAAGACCTCTAGAACCTTCTGCGAAAGGACACAGGTTTATCCTTGTAATAGTTGACTATGCAACAAGGTATCCTGAGGCGTTCCCCACGAGAACAGCAACGGCGAAGCAAGTAGCCAACAAGTTGTTGGAACTGTTCTCACGGGTTGGACTTCCCCAGGTTATGTTGACAGACCAAGGTACAAATTTCATGGCTAAACTGATGCAGGATGTCGTAAAGTTACTAGAGGTCAAGTCTGTTCGGACATCGGTCTACCATCCACAGACTGACGGATTGGTGGAAAGATTTAACCGAACTCTAAAAGGGATGCTGAGGAAATTTGTAGATTCAGAAAAGAGAGCCTGGGATGAACTTCTCCCTTTTCTGCTGTTTGCAGTGCGGGAAGTTCCCCAGGCCTCCACGGGATTCTCTCCATTCGAATTGCTCTATGGCCGCCAACCCCAGGGAATCCTAGACCTCCTAAAGGAGTCCTGGGAGGAACATCAGTCCCCTTCTAAGAATACCCTGCAATATGTACTAGACCTTAGGAAGCGCCTAGATGTGGTCGGCCATTTTGCCAGGGAGAATCTTAGATCAGCCCAGGACAGTCAGGAGAGACATTACAATCAGAATGCTCGCATGAGAGTGTTTCACCCAGGAGACCAGGTGATGTTATTGTTACCCAGTTGCGAGAGTAAACTCCTGGCCAAATGGCATGGCCCATTCGAAGTACTCCGCCGTACGGGTGATGTGGATTACGAGATTGCTCAACCAGGGTCCAGGAAGGGTAAACAAATTTACCATGTGAACTTGCTGAAACCCTGGAAGATGCAGCGGTCTCTATTCATCCACCCGGTGGAGGAGGAAACGGACTTGGGTCCTCAGCCTCCATGGGAGAACATGAGTGATGATAAAATCCCAATGGGTAAACAGTTGTCCTCTGAACAAAAAGGGGACTTGTTAGCAATAATTACACAATTCCATGATGTTTTTTCTGACTTACCAGGACAAACTAACTTAATTTCCCATGCAATCGAGACAGCACCTGGGGTAAAAGTACGTTCCCGTCCTTATGGGTTGCCTGAAAGTCGTAGGGCTCTGGTAGAGAAGGAGGTACAAGAAATGTTACACTTAGGAGTGATTGAGGAATCATGCAGTGAGTGGTGTAGTCCACTAATTATGGTCCCTAAACCCGATGGGAAGGTAAGATTTTGTGTGGACCTCCGAACGGTCAATGCGGTATCCAAGTTTGACGCATATCCGATGCCAAGGGTGGACAAATTAATTGACGTCCTTGGTAACGCAGAATATATATCCACATTGGACTTGACAAAAGGATACTGGCGAATACCCTTAGAGGAAAAGTCCAAATGCAAAACAGCCTTTGCCACTCCCATGGGTTTATACCAGTTTGTGACAATGCCATTTGGACTGCATGGAGCCCCAGCCACATTTCAGAGACTCATGGATAAGGTACTGAGGCCCCATAGGAATTATACCGCAGCCTACCTAGATGACATTGTCATTTATAGTAAACACTGGCGGGCCCATCTAAATAGGCTGAAAGCGGTCCTCAAATCTCTAAGAGAGGCAGGGCTCACAGCCAACCCTAAGAAATGTGCCCTGGGTAAGGCGGAAACCAAATACTTAGGGTATGCAGTGGGAGGTGGAAATGTAAGGCCACTAGCCGACAAGGTAGTGGCCCTGAAAGAAGTTCCGACCCCCCAAACAAAAACACAGGTACGCTCTCTGCTGGGTTTAGAGGGTACTACCGGCGGTTCATCCCCAACTATTCGGAAGTGGCAGCCCCTTTAACGGGCCTCACAAAAAAGTGTGCCCCTACACAAGTGGTGTGGTCAAGGGATTGTCAGAAAGCCTTTGAGGACATTAAAAGGTGTCTATCAGAGGTTCCCATCCTTGGAAGCCCAGACTTCAACAGCCCTTTTATAGTGCAAACAGATGCATCAGAGATAGGGCTAGGGGCGGTGTTGTCACAACAGTTTGAGGGAGTTGAACATCCTATCCTTTTCCTGAGTAGGAAATTGTTCCCAAGGGAAAAAAACTACTCAGTGATTGAGAAAGAGTGCCTCGCAGTAAAGTGGGCAATCGAGGCTTTGAGGCATTACCTGGCAGGAGTCTATTTTACTTTGGTGACGGATCATGCTCCACTGAAGTGGTTAAATAGCATGAAGGATTCCAATGCTAGATTGACTAGGTGGTATATGGCCCTCCAACCCTTCTCATTTGAGATTCAGCATAGGCCGGGAAAAGAGAACGCAAATGCTGACTTCTTTCTAGAGAAGGGGTGGATGGTCGGGCTTCAGCCGTGCGTAGCCCCAGCCACACACTAACAGGGGAGAAATGTGACAGGGTAAATAAAAGCCACCAGTTATATGCCTGGAAAACCTATGTCTAGTCTGCAGTGCAGCACTGACTAGGTTAACTTCAGCTGAGAACCTCAGGACAATTAGTTGGATCCCAGCTGCCTAATCAAGGTATGTTAAAACCCAGGCCGTAGACACATGGAGCTGGCTGTTGAGGAGAGAGGAGTAAGCTACTGAAAAGATTACTGCTATAAGGTCTGTTAAAAAAGTAGATGAATTATGAACTGTCTGTCTCCTGCATAGAAAAGGGTAACTGCCTGATTTATACACTGTCTGCTAAAGAGAAACTGTTTTTGTTTGTCTGCTGAAGAAAAGCCATTTTTCTTTTGTTGCTGATGAAAAGCTATTTTTGTTTTGTCTGCTGTATATCTTTTAAGGCTAAATAAATAAGCCTTGTCAAGAAACCCGCGTGTGTAGTTGTATGTACCCTGCAACAGTGGTATTATTAGAAGAATTAGTATTAGTATTGTTATTAGTGGTATTATTAGAAGTATTAGTATTGTTATTGGTGGTATTATTAGAAGTATTAGTATTGTTATTAGTGGTATTTTTAGAAGTATTAGTATTGTTATTGGTGGTATTATTAGAAGTATTAGTATTGTTATTAGTGGTATTATTAGAAGTATTAGTATTGTTATTAGTGGTATTATTAGAAGTATTAGTATTGTTATTAGTGGTATTATTAGAAGTATTAGTATTGTTATTAGTGGTATTATTAGAAGTATTGGTATTGTTATTAGTGGTATTATTAGAAGTATTAGTATTGTTATTAGTGGTATTATTAGAAGTATTAGTATTGTTATTAGTGGTATTATTAGAAGTATTGGTATTGTTATTGGTGGTATTATTAGAAGTATTGGTATTGTTATTGGTGGTATTATTAGAAGTATTAGTATTGTTATTAGTGGTATTATTAGAAGTATTAGTATTGTGTTATAATGTTTCTGTTTATTTTACCCACAGGGTCTGAACGAGATGTCTCTGCTCGAGAGCGTCTGCTGGGTGTGTTCACTGGCGCTCTCGCTGCTCTGTGTGATATCCCTGTGTCACAGGACAGCCGCCTAGGCAAAGAAAAGGTGCGCTCTCACTCGCTCTATGCCTCGTACGCTCTCTCACTCTATACCTCGTGCTCTCACTCGCTCTATACCTCGTACTCTCTCTCACTCTATACCTCGTGCTCTCACTCGCTCTATACCTCGTACTCTCTCTCACTCTATACCTCGTGCTCTCACTCGCTCTATACCTCGTACGCTCTCTCACTCTATACCTCGTGCTCTCTCTCTCACTCTATACCTCGTGCTCTATACCTCGTGCTCTCTCTCTCACTCTATACCTCGTGCTCTCACTCGCTCTATACCTCGTACGCTCTCTCACTCTATACCTCGTGCTCTCTCTCACTCTATACCTCGTGCTCTCACTCGCTTTATACCTCGTACGCTCTCTCACTCTATACCTCGTGCTCTCTCTCTCACTCTATACCTCGTGCTCTCTCTCACTCTATACCTCGTGCTCTATACCTCGTTCTCTCTCGTTCTATACCTTGTGCGCTCTCTGTCTCTCGGGTCTCGCTCGCTGTCTCGGGTCTCGTTCACTCTCTCTCGAGTCTCGCTCTGTCTGTCTCTCGGGTCTCGCTCTGTCTGTCTCTCGGGTCTCGCTCTGTCTGTCTCTCGTGTCTCGCTCTGTCTGTCTCTCGGGTCTCGCTCTGTCTGTCTCTCGGGTCTCGCTCTTTCTGTCTCTCGGGTCTCCCTCTCTGTCTCTCGGGTCTCGCTCTCTGTCTCTCGGGTCTCGCTCTCTGTCTCTCGGGTCTCGCTCTGTCTGTCTCTCGGGTCTCCCTCTCTGTCTCTCGGGTCTCGCTCTCTGTCTCTCAGGTCTCGCTCTCTGTCTCTCGGGTCTCGCTCTCTGTCTCTCGGGTCTCGCTCTCTGTCTCTCAGGTCTCGCTCTCTGTCTCTCGGGTCTCACTCTCTGTCTCTCAGGTCTCACTCTCAGGTCTCGCTCTCTGTCTCTCGGGTCTCGCTCTCTGTCTCTCGGGTCTCACTCTCAGGTCTCGCTCTCTGTCTCTCGGGTCTCGCTCTCTGTCTCTCGGGTCTCGCTGTCTGTCTCTCGGGTCTCGCTCTCTGTCTCTCGGGTCTCCCTCTCTGTCTCTCGGGTCTCGCTCTCTGTCTCTCAGGTCTCGCTCTCTGTCTCTCGGGTCTCGCTCTCTGTCTATCGGGTCTCGCTCTCTGTCTCTCGCGTCTCGCTCTCTGTCTCTCGGGTCTCGCTCTCTGTCTCTCGCGTCTCGCTCTCTGTCTCTCGGGTCTCGCTCTCTGTCTCTCAGGTCTCACTCTCTGTCTCTCGGGTCTCGCTCTCTGTCTCTCGGGTCTCACTCTCTGTCTCTCGGGTCTCGCTCTCTGTCTCTCGGGTCTCGCTCTCTGTCTCTCGGGTCTCGCTCTCTGTCTCTCGGGTCTCGCTCTCTGTCTCTCAGGTCTCACTCTGTCTCTCAGGTCTCACTCTCTGTCTCTCGGGTCTCGCTCTCGCGTCTCGCTCTCTGTCTCTCGGGTCTCACTCTCTGTCTCTCGGGTCTCACTCTCTGTCTCTCGGGTCTCGCTCTCTGTCTCGCTCTCTGTCTCTCGGGTCTCGCTCTCTGTCTCGCTCTCTGTCTCTCGGGTCTCGCTCTCTGTCTCTCAGGTCTCGCTCTCTGTCTCTCGGGTCTCACTCTCTGTCTCTCGGGTCTCGCTCTCTGTCTCTCGGGTCTCGCTCTCTGTCTCTCGGGTCTCACTCTCAGGTCTCGCTCTCTGTCTCTCGGGTCTCGCTCTCTGTCTCTCGGGTCTCGCTGTCTGTCTCTCGGGTCTCGCTCTCTGTCTCTCGGGTCTCCCTCTCTGTCTCTCGGGTCTCGCTCTCTGTCTCTCGGGTCTCGCTCTCTGTCTATCGGGTCTCGCTCTCTGTCTCTCGCGTCTCGCTCTCTGTCTCTCGGGTCTCGCTCTCTGTCTCTCGGGTCTCGCTCTCTGTCTCTCGCGTCTCGCTCTCTGTCTCTCGCGTCTCGCTCTCTGTCTCTCGGGTCTCGCTCTCTGTCTCTCGGGTCTCGCTCTCTGTCTCTCGGGTCTCGCTCTCTGTCTCTCGGGTCTCGCTCTCTGTCTCTCGGGTCTCGCTCTCTGTCTCTCGGGTCTCGCTCTCTGTCTCTCGGGTCTCGCTCTCTGTCTCTCGCGTCTCGCTCTCTGTCTCTCGGGTCTCGCTCTCTGTCTCTCGGGTCTCCCTATCTGTCTCTCAGGTCTCGCTCTCTGTCTCTCAGGTCTCGCTCTCTGTCTCGCTCTCTGTCTCTCGGGTCTCGTTCTCTGTCTCTCAGGTCTCGCTCTCTGTCTCTCGGGTCTCATTCTCTGTCTCTCGGGTCTGTCTCTCGGGTCTCGCTCTCTGTCTCTCAGGTCTCGCTCTCTGTCTCTCGGGTCTCCCTCTCTGTCTCTCGGGTCTCTCTCTCTGTCTCTCGGGTCTCACTCTCTGTCTCTCAGGTCTCGCTCTCTGTCTCTCGGGACTCGCTCTCTGTCTCTCAGGTCTCACTATCTGTCTCTCGGGTCTCGCTCTCTGTCTCTCGGGTCTCGCTCTCTGTCTCTCAGGTCTCGCTCTCTGTCTCTCAGGTCTCGCTCTCTGTCTCTCGGGTCTCGCTCTCTGTCTCTCGGGTCTCGCTCTCTGTCTCTCGGGTCTCGCTCTCTGTCTCTCGGGTCTCGCTCTCTGTCTCTCGCGTCTCGCTATCTGTCTCTCGGGTCTCGCTCTCTGTCTCTCGGGTCTCGCTCTCTGTCTCTCTGGTCTCGCTCTCTGTCTCTCAGGTCTCGCTCTCTGTCTCTCGGGTCTCGCTCTCTGTCTCTCGGGTCTCGCTCTCTGTCTCTCGGGTCTCGCTCTCTGTCTCTCGGGTCTCGCTCTCTGTCTCTCGGGTCTCGCTCTCTGTCTCTCAGGTCTCACTCTGTCTCTCGGGTCTCGCTCTCTGTCTCTCGGGTCTCACTCTCTGTCTCTCGGGTCTCGCTCTCTGTCTCTCGGGTCTCGCTCTCTGTCTCTCGGGTCACGCTCTCTGTCTCTCGGGTCTCGCTCTCTGTCTCTCGGGTCTCGCTCTCTGTCTCTCGGGTCTCGCTCTCTGTCTCTCGGGTCTCGCTCTCTGTCTCTCGGGTCTCGATCTCTGTCTCTCGGGTCTCGCTCTCAGGTCTCGCTCTCTGTCTCTCAGGTCTCACTCTCTGTTTCTCGGGTCTCGCTCTCTGTCTCTCAGGTCTCGCTCTCTATCTCTCGCGTCTCGCTCTCTGTCTCTCGGGTCTCACTCTCGGGTCTCGCTCTCTGTCTCTCGGGTCTCGCTCTCTGTCTCTCGGGTCTCGCTCTCTGTCTCTCGGGTCTCGCTCTCTGTCTCTCGGGTCTCGCTCTCTGTCTCTCGGGTCTCGCTCTCTGTCTCTCGGGTCTCCCTCTCTGTCTCTCGGGTCTGGCTCTCTGTCTCTCAGGTCTCACTCTCTGTCTCTCGGGTCTCGCTCTCTGTCTCTCGGGTCTCCCTCTCAGGTCTCACTCTCTGTCTCTCGGGTCTCGCTCTCTGTCTCTCGGGTCTCACTCTCGGGTCTCGCTCTCTGTCTCTCGGGTCTCGCTCTCTGTCTCTCGGGTCTCCCTCTCTGGTCTCACTCTCTGTCTCTTGGGTCTCACTCTCTGTCTCTCGGGTCTCCCTCTCTGGTCTCACTCTTTGTCTCTCGGATCTCGCTCTCTGTCTCTCAGGTCTCACTCTCTGTCTCTCGGGTCTCGCTCTCTGTCTCTCGGGTCTCCCTCTCAGGTCTCACTCTCTGTCTCTCGGGTCTCGCTCTCTGTCTCTCAGGTCTCACTCTCTGTCTCTCGGGTCTCCCTCTCTGGTCTCACTCTTTGTCTCTCGGATCTCGCTCTCTGTCTCTCAGGTCTCACTCTCAGGTCTCACTCTCTGTCTCTCGGGTCTCACTCTCGGGTCTCGCTCTCTGCCTCTCGGGTCTCACTCTCTGTCTCTCGGGTCTCACTCTCGGGTCTCGCTCTCTGTCTCTCGGGTCTCACTCTCTGTCTCTCGGGTCTCACTCTCTGTCTCTCGGGTCTCCCTCTCTGGTCTCACTCTTTGTCTCTCGGATCTCGCTCTCTGTCTCTCAGGTCTCACTCTCTGTCTCTCGGGTCTCGCTCTCTGTCTCTCGGGTCTCCCTCTCTGGTCTCACTCTTTGTCTCTCGGATCTCGCTCTCTGTCTCTCAGGTCTCACTCTCTGTCTCTCGGGTCTCGCTCTCTGTCTCTCGGGTCTCCCTCTCAGGTCTCACTCTCTGTCTCTCGGGTCTCGCTCTCTGTCTCTCAGGTCTCACTCTCTGTCTCTCGGGTCTCCCTCTCTGGTCTCACTCTTTGTCTCTCGGATCTCGCTCTCTGTCTCTCAAGTCTCACTCTCAGGTCTCACTCTCTGTCTCTCGGGTCTCACTCTCTGTCTCTCGGGTCTCACTCTCTGTCTCTCGGGTCTCACTCTCTGTCTCTCGGGTCTCACTCTCGGGTCTCGCTCTCTGTCTCTCGGGTCTCACTCTCTGTCTCTCGGGTCTCGCTCTCTGTCTCTCGGGTCTCGCTCTCTGTCTCTCAGGTCTCGCTCTCTGTCTCTCAGGTCTCACTCTCAGGTCTCGCTCTCTGTCTCTCGGGTCTCGCTCTCTGTCTCTCGGGTATCGCTCTCTGTCTCTCGGGTCTCGCTCTCTGTCTCTCAGGTCTCACTCTCTGTCTCTCGGGTCTCACTCTCTGTCTCTCGGGTCTCACTCTCTGTCTCTCGGGTCTCACTCTCTGTCTCTCGGGTCTCGCTCTCTGTCTCTCGGGTCTCATTCTCTGTCTCTCGGGTCTGTCTCTCGGGTCTTGCTCTCTGTCTCTCAGGTCTCGCTCTCTGTCTCGCTCTCTGTCTCTCGGGTCTCGCTCTCTGTCTCTCAGGTCTCGCTCTCTGTCTCTCGGGTCTCATTCTCTGTCTCTCGGGTCTGTCTCTCGGGTCTCTCTCTCTGTCTCTCAGGTCTCACTCTCTGTCTCTCAGGTCTCGCTCTCTGTCTCTCGGGACTCGCTCTCTGTCTCTCAGGTCTCACTATCTGTCTCTCGGGTCTCGCTCTCTGTCTCTCGGGTCTCGCTCTCTGTCTCTCAGGTCTCGCTCTCTGTCTCTCAGGTCTCGCTCTCTGTCTCTCGGGTCTCGCTCTCTGTCTCTCGGGTCTCGCTCTCTGTCTCTCGGGTCTCGCTCTCTGTCTCTCGGGTCTCGCTCTCTGTCTCTCGCGTCTCGCTATCTGTCTCTCGGGTCTCGCTCTCTGTCTCTCTGGTCTCGCTCTCTGTCTCTCAGGTCTCGCTCTCTGTCTCTCGGGTCTCGCTCTCTGTCTCTCGGGTCTCGCTCTCTGTCTCTCGGGTCTCGCTCTCTGTCTCTCGGGTCTCACTCTCTGTCTCTCGGGTCTCGCTCTCTGTCTCTCGGGTCTCGCTCTCTGTCTCTCGGGTCTCGCTCTCTGTCTCTCGGGTCTCGATCTCTGTCTCTCGGGTCTCGCTCTCAGGTCTCGCTCTCTGTCTCTCAGGTCTCACTCTCTGTTTCTCGGGTCTCGCTCTCTGTCTCTCAGGTCTCGCTCTCTATCTCTCGCGTCTCGCTCTCTGTCTCTCGGGTCTCACTCTCGGGTCTCGCTCTCTGTCTCTCGGGTCTCGCTCTCTGTCTCTCGGGTCTCGCTCTCTGTCTCTCGGGTCTCGCTCTCTGTCTCTCGGGTCTCGCTCTCTGTCTCTCGGGTCTGGCTCTCTGTCTCTCAGGTCTCACTCTCTGTCTCTCGGGTCTCGCTCTCTGTCTCTCGGGTCTCCCTCTCAGGTCTCACTCTCTGTCTCTCGGGTCTCGCTCTCTGTCTCTCAGGTCTCACTCTCTGTCTCTCGGGTCTCACTCTCGGGTCTCGCTCTCTGTCTCTCGGGTCTCGCTCTCTGTCTCTCGGGTCTCCCTCTCTGGTCTCACTCTCTGTCTCTTGGGTCTCACTCTCTGTCTCTCGGGTCTCCCTCTCTGGTCTCACTCTTTGTCTCTCGGATCTCGCTCTCTGTCTCTCAGGTCTCACTCTCTGTCTCTCGGGTCTCGCTCTCTGTCTCTCGGGTCTCCCTCTCAGGTCTCACTCTCTGTCTCTCGGGTCTCGCTCTCTGTCTCTCAGGTCTCACTCTCTGTCTCTCGGGTCTCCCTCTCTGGTCTCACTCTTTGTCTCTCGGATCTCGCTCTCTGTCTCTCAGGTCTCACTCTCAGGTCTCACTCTCTGTCTCTCGGGTCTCACTCTCGGGTCTCGCTCTCTGTCTCTCGGGTCTCACTCTCTGTCTCTCGGGTCTCACTCTCGGGTCTCGCTCTCTGTCTCTCGGGTCTCACTCTCTGTCTCTCGGGTCTCACTCTCTGTCTCTCGGGTCTCCCTCTCTGGTCTCACTCTTTGTCTCTCGGATCTCGCTCTCTGTCTCTCAGGTCTCACTCTTGGGTCTCGCTCTCTGTCTCTCGGGTCTCGCTCTCTGTCTCTCGGGTCTGTCTCTCGGGTCTCGCTCTCTGTCTCTCAGGTCTCGCTCTCTGTCTCTCGGGTCTCGCTCTCTGTCTCTCAGGTTTCACTCTCTGTCTCTCAGGTCTCAGGTCTCACTCTCTGTCTCTCAGGTCTCGCTCTCTGTCTCTCAGGTCTCACTCTCGGGTCTCACTCTCTGTCTCTCAGGTCTCACTCTCTGTCTCTCAGGTCTCACTCTCTGTCTCTCGGGTCTCGCTCTCTGTCTCTCGGGTCTCGCTCTCTGTCTCTCGGGTCTCGCTCTCTGTCTCTCAGGTCTCCCTCTCTGTCTCTCGGGTCTTGCTCTCTGTCTCTCAGGTCTCACTCTCTGTCTCTCGGGTCTCGCTCTTTGTCTCTCGGGTCTCACTCTCTGTCTCTCAGGTCTCACTCTCTGTCTCTCGGGTCTCGCTCTCTGTCTCTCAGGTCTCGCTCTCTGTCTCTCAGGTCTCGCTCTCTGTCTCTCGGGTCTCACTCTCCGTCTCTCAGGTCTCACTCTCGGGTCTCACTCTCTGTCTCTCAGGTCTCACTCTCTTTCTCTCAGGTCTCACTCTCTGTCTCTCGGGTCTCACTCTCAGGTCTCGCTCTCTGTCTCTCGGGTCTCGCTCTCTGTCTCTCAGGTCTCACTCTCAGGTCTCGCTCTCTGTCTCTCGGGTCTCGCTCTCTGTCTCTCGGGTCTCGCTCTCTGTCTCTCGGGTCTCGCTCTCTGTCTCTGAGGTCTCGCTCTCTGTCTCTCGGGTCTCGCTCTCTGTCTCTCAGGTTTCACTCTCTGTCTCTCAGGTCTCACTCTCAGGTCTCGCTCTCTGTCTCTCGGGTCTCACTCTCTGTCTCTCAGGTCTCACTCTCGGGTCTCACTCTCTGTCTCTCAGGTCTCACTCTCAGGTCTCGCTCTCTATCTCTCAGGTTTCACTCTCTGTCTCTCAGGTCTCACTCTCGGGTCTCACTCTCTGTCTCTCAGGTCTCACTCTCAGGTCTCACTCTCTGTCTCTCAGGTCTCACTCTCTGTCTCTCAGGTCTCACTCTCGGGACTCACTCTCTGTCTCTCAGGTCTCACTCTCTGTCTCTCAGGTCTCACTCTCAGGTCTCACTCTCTGTCTCTCAGGTCTCGCTCTCTGTCTCTCGGGTCTCACTCTCTGTCTCTCAGGTCTCACTCTCAGGTCTCACTCTCTGTCTCTCAGGTCTCACTCTCAGGTCTCGCTCTCTGTCTCTCAGGTCTCACTCTCAGGTCTCGCTCTCTGTCTCTCAGGTCTCACTCTCGGGTCTCACTCTCTGTCTCTCAGGTCTCACTCTCTGTCTCTCAGGTCTCGCTCTCTGTCTCTCGGGTCTCACTCTCTGTCTCTCAGGTCTCACTCTCAGGTCTCACTCTCTGTCTCTCAGGTCTCACTCTCAGGTCTCGCTCTCTGTCTCTCAGGTCTCACTCTCTGTCTCTCAGGTCTCACTCTCGGGTCTCACTCTCTGTCTCTCAGGTCTCACTCTCTGTCTCTCAGGTCTCACTCTCAGGTCTCACTCTCTGTCTCTCGGGTCTCGCTCTCTGTCTCTCGGGTCTCCCTCTCAGGTCTCACTCTCTGTCTCTCGGGTCTCGCTCTCTGTCTCTCAGGTCTCACTCTCTGTCTCTCGGGTCTCCCTCTCTGGTCTCACTCTTTGTCTCTCGGATCTCGCTCTCTGTCTCTCAGGTCTCACTCTCAGGTCTCACTCTCTGTCTCTCGGGTCTCACTCTCGGGTCTCGCTCTCTGTCTCTCGGGTCTCACTCTCTGTCTCTCGGGTCTCACTCTCGGGTCTCGCTCTCTGTCTCTCTGGTCTCGCTCTCTGTCTCTCGGGTCTCGCTCTCTGTCTCTCAGGTCTCACTCTCTGTCTCTCGGGTCTCGCTCTTTGTCTCTCGGGTCTCACTCTCTGTCTCTCAGGTCTCACTCTCTGTCTCTCGGGTCTCGCTCTCTGTCTCTCAGGTCTCGCTCTCTGTCTCTCAGGTCTCGCTCTCTGTCTCTCGGGTCTCACTCTCCGTCTCTCAGGTCTCACTCTCGGGTCTCACTCTCTGTCTCTCAGGTCTCACTCTCTTTCTCTCAGGTCTCACTCTCTGTCTCTCGGGTCTCACTCTCAGGTCTCGCTCTCTGTCTCTCAGGTCTCACTCTCAGGTCTCGCTCTCTGTCTCTCGGGTCTCGCTCTCTGTCTCTCGGGTCTCGCTCTCTGTCTCTCGGGTCTCGCTCTCTGTCTCTCGGGTCTCGCTCTCTGTCTCTGAGGTCTCGCTCTCTGTCTCTCGGGTCTCGCTCTCTGTCTCTCAGGTTTCACTCTCTGTCTCACAGGTCTCACTCTCAGGTCTCGCTCTCTGTCTCTCGGGTCTCACTCTCTGTCTCTCAGGTCTCACTCTCGGGTCTCACTCTCTGTCTCTCAGGTCTCACTCTCAGGTCTCGCTCTCTATCTCTCAGGTTTCACTCTCTGTCTCTCAGGTCTCACTCTCGGGTCTCACTCTCTGTCTCTCAGGTCTCACTCTCAGGTCTCACTCTCTGTCTCTCAGGTTTCACTCTCTGTCTCTCAGGTCTCACTCTCGGGTCTCACTCTCTGTCTCTCAGGTCTCACTCTCTGTCTCTCAGGTCTCACTCTCAGGTCTCACTCTCTGTCTCTCAGGTCTCGCTCTCTGTCTCTCGGGTCTCACTCTCTGTCTCTCAGGTCTCACTCTCAGGTCTCACTCTCTGTCTCTCAGGTCTCACTCTCTGTCTCTCAGGTCTCACTCTCGGGTCTCACTCTCTGTCTCTCAGGTCTCGCTCTCTGTCTCTCAGGTCTCACTCTCAGGTCTCACTCTCTGTCTCTCGGGTCTCGCTCTCTGTCTCTCAGGTCTCACTCTCTGTCTCTCGGGTCTCCCTCTCTGGTCTCACTCTTTGTCTCTCGGATCTCGCTCTCTGTCTCTCAGGTCTCACTCTCAGGTCTCACTCTCTGTCTCTCGGGTCTCACTCTCGGGTCTCGCTCTCTGTCTCTCGGGTCTCACTCTCTGTCTCTCGGGTCTCACTCTCGGGTCTCGCTCTCTGTCTCTCGGGTCTCGCTCTCTGTCTCTCGGGTCTCGCTCTCTGTCTCTCAGGTCTCACTCTCTGTCTCTCGGGTCTCGCTCTTTGTCTCTCGGGTCTCACTCTCTGTCTCTCAGGTCTCACTCTCTGTCTCTCGGGTCTCGCTCTCTGTCTCTCAGGTCTCGCTCTCTGTCTCTCAGGTCTCGCTCTCTGTCTCTCGGGTCTCACTCTCCGTCTCTCAGGTCTCACTCTCGGGTCTCACTCTCTGTCTCTCAGGTCTCACTCTCTTTCTCTCAGGTCTCACTCTCTGTCTCTCGGGTCTCACTCTCAGGTCTCGCTCTCTGTCTCTCGGGTCTCGCTCTCTGTCTCTCAGGTCTCACTCTCAGGTCTCGCTCTCTGTCTCTCGGGTCTCGCTCTCTGTCTCTCGGGTCTCGCTCTCTGTCTCTCGGGTCTCGCTCTCTGTCTCTCGGGTCTCGCTCTCTGTCTCTGAGGTCTCGCTCTCTGTCTCTCGGGTCTCGCTCTCTGTCTCTCAGGTTTCACTCTCTGTCTCTCAGGTCTCACTCTCAGGTCTCGCTCTCTGTCTCTCGGGTCTCACTCTCTGTCTCTCAGGTCTCACTCTCGGGTCTCACTCTCTGTCTCTCAGGTCTCACTCTCAGGTCTCGCTCTCTATCTCTCAGGTTTCACTCTCTGTCTCTCAGGTCTCACTCTCGGGTCTCACTCTCTGTCTCTCAGGTCTCACTCTCTGTCTCTCAGGTCTCACTCTCAGGTCTCACTCTCTGTCTCTCAGGTCTCGCTCTCTGTCTCTCGGGTCTCACTCTCTGTCTCTCAGGTCTCACTCTCAGGTCTCACTCTCTGTCTCTCAGGTCTCACTCTCAGGTCTCGCTCTCTGTCTCTCAGGTCTCACTCTCTGTCTCTCAGGTCTCTCTCTCGGGTCTCACTCTCTGTCTCTCAGGTCTCACTCTCTGTCTCTCAGGTCTCACTCTCAGGTCTCACTCTCAGGTCTCACTCTCTGTCTCTCAGGTCTCGCTCTCTGTCTCTCGGGTCTCACTCTCTGTCTCTCAGGTCTCACTCTCAGGTCTCACTCTCTGTCTCTCAGGTCTCACTCTCAGGTCTCTCTCTCTGTCTCTCAGGTCTCACTCTCTGTCTCTCAGGTCTCACTCTCGGGTCTCACTCTCTGTCTCTCAGGTCTCACTCTCTGTCTCTCAGGTCTCACTCTCTGTCTCTCGGGTCTCGCTCTCTGTCTCTCGGGTCTCCCTCTCAGGTCTCACTCTCTGTCTCTCGGGTCTCGCTCTCTGTCTCTCAGGTCTCACTCTCTGTCTCTCGGGTCTCCCTCTCTGGTCTCACTCTTTGTCTCTCGGATCTCGCTCTCTGTCTCTCAGGTCTCACTCTCAGGTCTCACTCTCTGTCTCTCGGGTCTCACTCTCGGGTCTCGCTCTCTGTCTCTCGGGTCTCACTCTCTGTCTCTCGGGTCTCACTCTCGGGTCTCGCTCTCTGTCTCTCGGGTCTCGCTCTCTGTCTCTCGGGTCTCGCTCTCTGTCTCTCGGGTCTCGCTCTCTGTCTCTCGGGTCTCGCTCTCTGTCTCTCGGGTCTCGCTCTCTGTCTCTCGGGTCTCCCTCTCTGTCTCTCGGGTCTGGCTCTCTGTCTCTCGGGTCTCACTCTCTGTCTCTCGGGTCTCGCTCTCTGTCTCTCGGGTCTCCCTCTCAGGTCTCACTCTCTGTCTCTCGGGTCTCGCTCTCTGTCTCTCAGGTCTCACTCTCTGTCTCTCGGGTCTCACTCTCGGGTCTCGCTCTCTGTCTCTCGGGTCTCGCTCTCTGTCTCTCGGGTCTCCCTCTCTGGTCTCACTCTCTGTCTCTTGGGTCTCACTCTCTGTCTCTCGGGTCTCCCTCTCTGGTCTCACTCTTTGTCTCTCGGATCTCGCTCTCTGTCTCTCAGGTCTCACTCTCTGTTTCTCGGGTCTCGCTCTCTGTCTCTCGGGTCTCCCTCTCAGGTCTCACTCTCTGTCTCTCGGGTCTCGCTCTCTGTCTCTCAGGTCTCACTCTCTGTCTCTCGGGTCTCCCTCTCTGGTCTCACTCTTTGGCTCTCGGATCTCGCTCTCTGTCTCTCAGGTCTCACTCTCAGGTCTCACTCTCTGTCTCTCGGGTCTCACTCTCGGGTCTCGCTCTCTGTCTCTCGGGTCTCACTCTCTGTCTCTCGGGTCTCACTCTCGGGTCTCGCTCTCTGTCTCTCGGGTCTCACTCTCTGTCTCTCGGGTCTCACTCTCTGTCTCTCGGGTCTCACTCTCGGGTCTCGCTCTCTGTCTCTCGGGTCTCGCTCTCTGTCTCTCGGGTCTCCCTCTCTGGTCTCACTCTCTGTCTCTTGGGTCTCACTCTCTGTCTCTCGGGTCTCCCTCTCTGGTCTCACTCTTTGTCTCTCGGATCTCGCTCTCTGTCTCTCAGGTCTCACTCTCTGTCTCTCGGGTCTCGCTCTCTGTCTCTCGGGTCTCCCTCTCAGGTCTCACTCTCTGTCTCTCGGGTCTCGCTCTCTGTCTCTCAGGTCTCACTCTCTGTCTCTCGGGTCTCCCTCTCTGGTCTCACTCTTTGTCTCTCGGATCTCGCTCTCTGTCTCTCAGGTCTCACTCTCAGGTCTCACTCTCTGTCTCTCGGGTCTCACTCTCGGGTCTCGCTCTCTGTCTCTCGGGTCTCACTCTCGGGTCTCGCTCTCTGTCTCTCGGGTCTCACTCTCTGTCTCTCGGGTCTCGCTCTCTGTCTCTCGGGTCTCGCTCTCTGTCTCTCAGGTCTCACTCTCTGTCTCTCGGGTCTCACTCTCGGGTCTCGCTCTCTGTCTCTCGGGTCTCACTCTCTGTCTCTCGGGTCTCGCTCTCTGTCTCTCGGGTCTCGCTCTCTGTCTCTCAGGTCTCGCTCTCTGTCTCTCAGGTCTCACTCTCAGGTCTCGCTCTCTGTCTCTCGGGTCTCGCTCTCTGTCTCTCGGGTCTCGCTCTCTGTCTCTCGGGTCTCGCTCTCTGTCTCTCAGGTCTCACTCTCTGTCTCTCGGGTCTCACTCTCTGTCTCTCGGGTCTCACTCTCTGTCTCTCGGGTCTCACTCTCTGTCTCTCGGGTCTCGCTCTCTGTCTCTCGGGTCTCATTCTCTGTCTCTCGGGTCTGTCTCTCGGGTCTTGCTCTCTGTCTCTCAGGTCTCGCTCTCTGTCTCGCTCTCTGTCTCTCGGGTCTCGCTCTCTGTCTCTCAGGTCTCGCTCTCTGTCTCTCGGGTCTCATTCTCTGTCTCTCGGGTCTGTCTCTCGGGTCTCGCTCTCTGTCTCTCAGGTCTCGCTCTCTGTCTCTCGGGTCTCCCTCTCTGTCTCTCGGGTCTCTCTCTCTGTCTCTCGGGTCTCACTCTCTGTCTCTCAGGTCTCGCTCTCTGTCTCTCGGGACTCGCTCTCTGTCTCTCAGGTCTCACTATCTGTCTCTCGGGTCTCGCTCTCTGTCTCTCGGGTCTCGCTCTCTGTCTCTCAGGTCTCGCTCTCTGTCTCTCAGGTCTCGCTCTCTGTCTCTCGGGTCTCGCTCTCTGTCTCTCGGGTCTCGCTCTCTGTCTCTCGGGTCTCGCTCTCTGTCTCTCGGGTCTCGCTCTCTGTCTCTCGGGTCTCGCTCTCTGTCTCTCTGGTCACGCTCTCTGTCTCTCAGGTCTCGCTCTCTGTCTCTCGAGTCTCGCTCTCTGTCTCTCGGGTCTCGCTCTCTGTCTCTCAGGTCTCACTCTGTCTCTCGGGTCTCGCTCTCTGTCTCTCGGGTCTCGCTCTCTGTCTCTCGGGTCTCGCTCTCTGTCTCTCGGGTCTCGCTCTCTGTCTCTCGGGTCTCGCTCTCTGTCTCTCGGGTCTCGCTCTCTGTCTCTCGGGTCTCGATCTCTGTCTCTCGGGTCTCGCTCTCAGGTCTCGCTCTCTGTCTCTCAGGTCTCACTCTCTGTTTCTCGGGTCTCGCTCTCTGTCTCTCAGGTCTCGCTCTCTATCTCTCGCGTCTCGCTCTCTGTCTCTCGGGTCTCACTCTCGGGTCTCGCTCTCTGTCTCTCGGGTCTCGCTCTCTGTCTCTCGGGTCTCGCTCTCTGTCTCTCGGGTCTCGCTCTCTGTCTCTCGGGTCTCCCTCTCTGTCTCTCGGGTCTGGCTCTCTGTCTCTCGGGTCTCACTCTCTGTCTCTCGGGTCTTGCTCTCTGTCTCTCGGGTCTCCCTCTCAGGTCTCACTCTCTGTCTCTCGGGTCTCGCTCTCTGTCTCTCAGGTCTCACTCTCTGTCTCTCGGGTCTCACTCTCGGGTCTCGCTCTCTGTCTCTCGGGTCTCGCTCTCTGTCTCTCGGGTCTCCCTCTCTGGTCTCACTCTCTGTCTCTTGGGTCTCACTCTCTGTCTCTCTGGTCTCACTCTTTGTCTCTCGGATCTCGCTCTCTGTCTCTCAGGTCTCACTCTCTGTCTCTCGGGTCTCGCTCTCTGTCTCTCGGGTCTCCCTCTCAGGTCTCACTCTCTGTCTCTCGGGTCTCGCTCTCTGTCTCTCAGGTCTCACTCTCTGTCTCTCGGGTCTCCCTTTCTGGTCTCACTCTTTGTCTCTCGGATCTCGCTCTCTGTCTCTCAGGTCTCACTCTCAGGTCTCACTCTCTGTCTCTCGGGTCTCACTCTCGGGTCTCGCTCTCTGTCTCTCGGGTTTCACTCTCTGTCTCTCGGGTCTCACTCTCTGTCTCTCGGGTCTCACTCTCTGTCTCTCGGGTCTCACTCTCTGTCTCTCGGGTCTCCCTCTCTGGTCTCACTCTTTGTCTCTCGGATCTCGCTCTCTGTCTCTCAGGTCTCACTCTTGGGTCTCGCTCTCTGTCTCTCGGGTCTCGCTCTCTGTCTCTCGGGTCTGTCTCTCAGGTCTCACTCTCAGGTCTCGCTCTCTGTCTCTCAAGTCTCACTCTCTGTCTCTCGGGTCTCACTCTCTGTCTCTCAGGTCTCACTCTCTGTCTCTCAAGTCTCACTCTCTGTCTCTCGGGTCTCACTCTCTGTCTCTCAGGTCTCACTCTCAGGTCTCGCTCTCTGTCTCTCAGGTCTCACTTTATGTCTCAGAGATGTTTATCTCGGAGAAAGGCGCTCTCTTTGAGAGCTTCATCACTGGACTCCAGCGCTCCAACTGTGCTCTCAGCAGTCTCAAGGTAATTGTCATTTTCTCTTGTCTGTCTGACCTCTCTTTCTTTCGGTGTGTGACAGTCTCGCTGACACCTCTCTCTTTCCCTGTGTGTGACAGTCTCGTTGACACACCTCTCTCTCTCGGCAGGTTTTGTATTCTTGCTGTCACGTCAGCGTTGATATGTGTCACCGTCTCGCAAGAGACAGTCACGCTTTGCAGTCTGTGATCTCTCTGCTGGAGGGAAGGGTATGTCTCGAGTATGAGTGAGAGCAGTGGTCTCTGAGGAGTGGGTTTTGAACACACTGTCTGTGTTTCAGGTCTGTCTTTCGGATGTCTCCCAGATGCAGACTGCAGAGCTCTCTCTCTTTTTGATGTCTCTTCTTGTCCTGCGGCTGCAGTCTGTCCCAGAGCCGTGAGTGTCTCACAGAGTGTCTCACAGAGTGTCTCACAGAGTGTCTCACAGAGTGTATCACAGAGTGTCTCACAGAGTGTATCACAGAGTGTCTCACAGAGTGTCTCACAGAGTGTCTCACAGAGTGTATCACAGAGTGTATCACAGAGTGTATCACAGAGTGTATCACAGAGTGTCTCACAGAGTGTCTCACAGAGTGTCTCACAGAGTGTCTCACAGAGTGTCTCACAGAGTGTCTCACAGAGTGTCTCACAGAGTGTATCACAGAGTGTCTCACAGAGTGTATCACAGAGTGTCTCACAGAGTGTCTCACAGAGTGTCTCACAGAGTGTATCACAGAGTGTCTCACAGAGTGTCTCACAGAGTGTCTCACAGAGTGTCTCACAGAGTGTATCACAGAGTGTCTCACAGAGTGTCTCACAGAGTGTATCACAGAGTGTCTCACAGAGTGTCTCACAGAGTGTCTCACAGAGTGTCTCACAGAGTGTCTCACAGAGTGTATCACAGAGTGTCTCACAGAGTGTCTCACAGAGTGTCTCACAGAGTGTCTCACAGAGTGTCTCACAGAGTGTCTCACAGAGTGTCTCACAGAGTGTCTCACAGAGTGTCTCACAGAGTGTATCACAGTGTATCACAGAGTGTATCACAGAGTGTCTCACAGAGTGTATCACAGTGTATCACAGAGTGTATCACAGAGTGTATCACAGAGTGTATCACAGAGTGTCTCACAGAGTGTCTCACAGAGTGTCTCACAGAGTGTCTCACAGAGTGTCTCACAGAGTGTCTCACAGAGTGTATCACAGAGTGTATCACAGAGTGTCTCACAGAGTGTATCACAGTGTATCACAGAGTGTCTCACAGAGTGTATCACAGTGTATCACAGAGTGTCTCACAGAGTGTATCACAGTGTATCACAGAGTGTATCACAGAGTGTATCACAGAGTGTCTCACAGAGTGTATCACAGTGTATCACAGTGTATCACAGAGTGTCTCACAGTGTATCACAGAGTGTATCACAGAGTGTCTCACAGAGTGTCTCACAGAGTGTCTCACAGAGTGTCTCACAGAGTGTCTCACAGAGTGTCTCACAGAGTGTATCACAGTGTATCACAGAGTGTATCACAGAGTGTCTCACAGAGTGTCTCACAGAGTGTCTCACAGAGTGTATCACAGTGTATCACAGAGTGTATCACAGAGTGTATCACAGTGTATCACAGAGTGTATCACAGAGTGTCTCACAGAGTGTCTCACAGAGTGTATCACAGAGTGTATCACAGAGTGTATCACAGAGTGTATCACAGAGTGTATCACAGAGTGTCTCACAGAGTGTCTCACAGAGTGTATCACAGAGTGTCTCACAGAGTGTATCACAGAGTGTATCACAGAGTGTCTCACAGAGTGTCTCACAGAGTGTCTCACAGAGTGTCTCACAGAGTGTATCACAGTGTATCACAGAGTGTATCACAGAGTGTATCACAGAGTGTCTCACAGAGTGTCTCACAGTGTATCACAGAGTGTCTCACAGAGTGTATCACAGTGTATCACAGAGTGTATCACAGAGTGTATCACAGAGTGTCTCACAGAGTGTCTCACAGTGTATCACAGAGTGTCTCACAGAGTGTCTCACAGTGTATCACAGAGTGTCTCACAGAGTGTCTCACAGAGTGTATCACAGAGTGTATCACAGAGTGTCTCACAGAGTGTCTCACAGAGTGTATCACAGAGTGTATCACAGAGTGTATCACAGTGTGTATCACAGAGTGTATCACAGAGTGTATCACAGTGTATCACAGAGTGTATCACAGAGTGTATCACAGAGTGTCTCACAGAGTGTCTCACAGAGTGTCTCACAGAGTGTCTCACAGAGTGTCTCACAGAGTGTATCACAGAGTGTATCACAGAGTGTATCACAGAGTGTATCACAGAGTGTATCACAGTGTATCACAGAGTGTATCACAGAGTGTATCACAGTGTATCACAGAGTGTATCACAGAGTGTATCACAGAGTGTATCACAGAGTGTATCACAGAGTGTATCACAGAGTGTCTCACAGAGTGTATCACAGAGTGTCTCACAGAGTGTATCACAGAGTGTATCACAGAGTGTATCACAGTGTGTATCACAGTGTATCACAGAGTGTATCACAGAGTGTCTCACAGAGTGTCTCACAGAGTGTCTCACAGAGTGTCTCACAGAGTGTATCACAGTGTATCACAGAGTGTATCACAGAGTGTATCACAGAGTGTCTCACAGAGTGTCTCACAGAGTGTCTCACAGAGTGTATCACAGAGTGTATCACAGAGTGTATCACAGAGTGTATCACAGAGTATCACAGAGTGTCTCACAGAGTGTCTCACAGAGTGTCTCACAGAGTGTATCACAGAGTGTATCACAGAGTGTCTCACAGAGTGTCTCACAGAGTGTCTCACAGAGTGTATCACAGTGTATCACAGAGTGTCTCACAGAGTGTATCACAGAGTGTCTCACAGAGTGTATCACAGAGTGTCTCACAGAGTGTCTCACAGAGTGTATCACAGAGTGTCTCACAGAGTGTATCACAGAGTGTCTCACAGAGTGTATCACAGAGTGTATCACAGAGTGTATCACAGAGTGTATCACAGAGTGTATCACAGAGTGTCTCACAGAGTGTATCACAGAGTGTCTCACAGTGTATCACAGAGTGTATCACAGAGTGTCTCACAGAGTGTATCACAGAGTGTATCACAGTGTATCACAGAGTGTATCACAGAGTGTATCACAGAGTGTATCACAGAGTGTATCAC
Organism: Ascaphus truei; assembly: GCF_040206685.1. NCBI lineage: Eukaryota > Metazoa > Chordata > Amphibia > Anura > Ascaphidae > Ascaphus > Ascaphus truei. Next base: position 254,819 of record NW_027456798.1, on the reverse strand, counting down.
AGAGTGTATCACAGTGTATCACAGAGTGTATCACAGAGTGTATCACAGAGTGTATCACAGTGTATCACAGAGTGTCTCACAGAGTGTATCACAGAGTGTATCACAGTGTATCACAGAGTGTCTCACAGAGTGTCTCACAGAGTGTCTCACAGAGTGTATCACAGAGTGTATCACAGAGTGTATCACAGAGTGTATCACAGAGTGTATCACAGTGTATCACAGAGTGTATCACAGAGTGTATCACAGAGTGTATCACAGTGTATCACAGAGTGTCTCACAGAGTGTATCACAGAGTGTATCACAGAGTGTATCACAGTGTATCACAGAGTGTATCACAGAGTGTATCACAGTGTATCACAGAGTGTATCACAGAGTGTATCACAGTGTATCACAGTGTATCACAGAGTGTATCACAGAGTGTATCACAGTGTATCACAGAGTGTATCACAGAGTGTATCACAGTGTATCACAGAGTGTATCACAGTGTATCACAGAGTGTATCACAGAGTGTATCACAGAGTGTATCACAGTGTATCACAGAGTGTATCACAGTGTATCACAGAGTGTCTCACAGAGTGTATCACAGAGTGTATCACAGAGTGTCTCACAGAGTGTCTCACAGAGTGTATCACAGAGTGTATCACAGAGTGTATCACAGTGTATCACAGAGTGTATCACAGAGTGTATCACAGTGTATCACAGAGTGTCTCACAGAGTGTATCACAGTGTATCACAGAGTGTATCACAGTGTATCACAGAGTGTATCACAGTGTATCACAGAGTGTATCACAGAGTGTATCACAGAGTGTATCACAGAGTGTCTCACAGAGTGTATCACAGTGTATCACAGAGTGTATCACAGAGTGTATCACAGTGTATCACAGAGTGTCTCACAGAGTGTATCACAGAGTGTATCACAGAGTGTATCACAGAGTGTATCACAGAGTGTATCACAGAGTGTATCACAGAGTGTATCACAGTGTATCACAGAGTGTATCACAGTGTATCACAGTGTATCACAGAGTGTATCACAGAGTGTATCACAGTGTATCACAGAGTGTCTCACAGAGTGTATCACAGAGTGTATCACAGAGTGTATCACAGAGTGTATCACAGTGTATCACAGAGTGTATCACAGTGTATCACAGTGTATCACAGAGTGTATCACAGAGTGTATCACAGTGTATCACAGAGTGTCTCACAGAGTGTATCACAGAGTGTCTCACAGAGTGTATCACAGTGTATCACAGAGTGTATCACAGAGTGTATCACAGAGTGTCTCACAGAGTGTCTCACAGAGTGTATCACAGAGTGTCTCACAGAGTGTATCACAGAGTGTATCACAGTGTATCACAGAGTGTATCACAGTGTATCACAGAGTGTATCACAGAGTGTCTCACAGAGTGTATCACAGAGTGTATCACAGAGTGTCTCACAGAGTGTCTCACAGAGTGTCTCACAGAGTGTCTCACAGAGTGTATCACAGAGTGTATCACAGAGTGTCTCACAGAGTGTCTCACAGAGTGTCTCACAGAGTGTCTCACAGAGTGTATCACAGAGTGTATCACAGAGTGTATCACAGTGTATCACAGAGTGTATCACAGAGTGTATCACAGAGTGTATCACAGAGTGTATCACAGAGTGTATCACAGAGTGTATCACAGTGTATCACAGAGTGTATCACAGAGTGTCTCACAGAGTGTATCACAGAGTGTATCACAGTGTATCACAGAGTGTATCACAGAGTGTATCACAGAGTGTATCACAGAGTGTATCACAGTGTATCACAGAGTGTATCACAGAGTGTCTCACAGAGTGTCTCACAGAGTGTATCACAGTGTATCACAGAGTGTATCACAGAGTGTATCACAGAGTGTATCACAGTGTATCACAGAGTGTCTCACAGAGTGTATCACAGAGTGTATCACAGTGTATCACAGAGTGTATCACAGAGTGTATCACAGAGTGTATCACAGAGTGTATCACAGAGTGTATCACAGAGTGTATCACAGAGTGTATCACAGAGTGTATCACAGTGTATCACAGAGTGTCTCACAGAGTGTATCACAGAGTGTATCACAGTGTATCACAGAGTGTATCACAGAGTGTATCACAGAGTGTATCACAGAGTGTCTCACAGAGTGTATCACAGAGTGTCTCACAGAGTGTATCACAGAGTGTATCACAGAGTGTCTCACAGAGTGTCTCACAGAGTGTCTCACAGTGTATCACAGTGTATCACAGAGTGTATCACAGAGTGTATCACAGAGTGTATCACAGTGTATCACAGAGTGTATCACAGAGTGTATCACAGAGTGTATCACAGAGTGTATCACAGAGTGTCTCACAGAGTGTCTCACAGAGTGTCTCACAGAGTGTCTCACAGAGTGTCTCACAGAGTGTCTCACAGAGTGTCTCACAGAGTGTCTCACAGAGTGTATCACAGTGTATCACAGAGTGTATCACAGAGTGTATCACAGAGTGTATCACAGAGTGTATCACAGTGTATCACAGAGTGTATCACAGTGTGTATCACAGTGTATCACAGAGTGTCTCACAGAGTGTCTCACAGTGTATCACAGAGTGTCTCACAGAGTGTATCACAGAGTGTATCACAGTGTATCACAGAGTGTATCACAGAGTGTATCACAGAGTGTATCACAGAGTGTATCACAGTGTATCACAGAGTGTATCACAGAGTGTATCACAGAGTGTATCACAGAGTGTATCACAGTGTATCACAGAGTGTATCACAGAGTATCACAGAGTGTATCACAGAGTGTCTCACAGAGTGTATCACAGTGTATCACAGAGTGTATCACAGTGTATCACAGAGTGTATCACAGTGTATCACAGAGTGTATCACAGTGTATCACAGAGTGTATCACAGAGTATCACAGAGTGTATCACAGAGTGTATCACAGTGTATCACAGAGTGTATCACAGAGTATCACAGAGTGTATCACAGAGTATCACAGAGTGTATCACAGTGTATCACAGAGTGTATCACAGAGTGTATCACAGAGTGTATCACAGTGTATCACAGAGTGTATCACAGAGTGTATCACAGAGTGTATCACAGAGTGTATCACAGTGTATCACAGAGTGTATCACAGAGTGTATCACAGAGTGTATCACAGTGTATCACAGAGTGTATCACAGAGTGTATCACAGAGTGTCTCACAGAGTGTATCACAGTGTATCACAGAGTGTATCACAGTGTATCACAGAGTGTATCACAGTGTATCACAGAGTGTATCACAGTGTATCACAGAGTGTATCACAGAGTATCACAGAGTGTATCACAGAGTGTATCACAGTGTATCACAGAGTGTCTCACAGAGTGTCTCACAGAGTGTCTCACAGAGTGTCTCACAGAGTGTATCACAGTGTATCACAGAGTGTATCACAGAGTATCACAGAGTGTATCACAGAGTATCACAGAGTGTATCACAGTGTATCACAGAGTGTATCACAGAGTATCACAGAGTGTATCACAGAGTATCACAGAGTGTATCACAGTGTATCACAGGGTATCACAGTGTGTATCACAGAGTGTATCACAGTGTATCACAGAGTGTATCACAGTGTATCACAGAGTGTATCACAGAGTGTATCACAGTGTATCACAGAGTGTATCACAGTGTATCACAGAGTGTATCACAGAGTGTATCACAGAGTGTCTCACAGAGTGTCTCACAGAGTGTATCACAGTGTATCACAGAGTGTATCACAGAGTGTATCACAGTGTATCACAGAGTGTATCACAGAGTGTATCACAGTGTATCACAGAGTGTATCACAGAGTGTATCACAGTGTATCACAGAGTGTATCACAGAGTGTATCACAGAGTGTATCACAGAGTGTATCACAGTGTATCACAGAGTGTATCACAGAGTATCACAGAGTGTATCACAGAGTGTCTCACAGAGTGTATCACAGTGTATCACAGAGTGTATCACAGTGTATCACAGAGTGTATCACAGAGTGTCTCACAGAGTGTATCACAGTGTATCACAGAGTGTATCACAGAGTGTCTCACAGAGTGTATCACAGAGTGTATCACAGAGTGTATCACAGAGTGTATCACAGAGTGTATCACAGTGTATCACAGAGTGTATCACAGAGTGTCTCACAGAGTGTCTCACAGAGTGTCTCACAGAGTGTCTCACAGAGTGTATCACAGTGTATCACAGAGTGTATCACAGTGTATCACAGAGTGTATCACAGTGTATCACAGAGTGTCTCACAGAGTGTCTCACAGAGTGTATCACAGAGTGTATCACAGTGTATCACAGAGTGTATCACAGTGTGTATCACAGTGTGTATCACAGAGTGTATCACAGAGTGTATCACAGTGTATCACAGTGTATCACAGAGTGTATCACAGAGTGTATCACAGTGTATCACAGAGTGTCTCACAGAGTGTCTCACAGAGTGTATCACAGAGTGTATCACAGAGTGTATCACAGTGTATCACAGAGTGTATCACAGAGTGTCTCACAGAGTGTATCACAGAGTGTCTCACAGAGTGTCTCACAGAGTGTCTCACAGAGTGTCTCACAGAGTGTATCACAGAGTGTATCACAGAGTGTATCACAGAGTGTATCACAGAGTGTATCACAGAGTGTCTCACAGAGTGTATCACAGAGTGTCTCACAGAGTGTCTCACAGAGTGTCTCACAGAGTGTATCACAGAGTGTCTCACAGAGTGTATCACAGAGTGTATCACAGTGTATCACAGAGTGTCTCACAGAGTGTCTCACAGAGTGTATCACAGAGTGTATCACAGAGTGTATCACAGAGTGTATCACAGTGTATCACAGAGTGTATCACAGAGTGTATCACAGAGTGTATCACAGAGTGTATCACAGTGTATCACAGAGTGTATCACAGAGTGTATCACAGAGTGTATCACAGTGTATCACAGAGTGTATCACAGAGTGTATCACAGTGTATCACAGAGTGTATCACAGAGTGTCTCACAGAGTGTCTCACAGAGTGTATCACAGAGTGTATCACAGTGTGTATCACAGAGTGTATCACAGAGTGTATCACAGAGTGTATCACAGTGTGTATCACAGTGTTTCACAGAGTGTATCACAGAGTGTATCACAGTGTGTATCACAGAGTGTATCACAGAGTGTATCACAGAGTGTATCACAGTGTGTATCACAGTGTATCACAGAGTGTCTCACAGAGTGTATCACAGAGTGTATCACAGAGTGTATCACAGAGTGTCTCACAGAGTGTATCACAGTGTGTATCACAGTGTATCACAGAGTGTCTCACAGTGTATCACAGAGTGTATCACAGAGTGTCTCACAGAGTGTCTCACAGAGTGTATCACAGTGTATCACAGAGTGTCTCACAGAGTGTCTCACAGAGTGTATCACAGAGTGTCTCACAGAGTGTCTCACAGAGTGTCTCACAGAGTGTCTCACAGAGTGTATCACAGAGTGTCTCACAGAGTGTATCACAGAGTGTCTCACAGAGTGTCTCACAGAGTGTCTCACAGAGTGTCTCACAGAGTGTCTCACAGAGTGTCTCACAGAGTGTCTCACAGAGTGTATCACAGAGTGTCTCACAGAGTGTATCACAGAGTGTATCACAGAGTGTCTCACAGAGTGTCTCACAGAGTGTATCACAGAGTGTCTCACAGAGTGTCTCACAGAGTGTCTCACAGAGTGTATCACAGAGTGTCTCACAGAGTGTCTCACAGAGTGTCTCACAGAGTGTCTCACAGAGTGTCTCACTGACCCTTTCTTTCAGACTCTTCCCCTTAACACTCTCTTCCTGATTGCAGGCTGTCTCATGTGGCACTCTCGCTCCCTGATCTCTTGATAGAGTGTGATGCACCATCTTTCGTGGTAAGTGTGGGATGTCTCGCGGTAAGTGTGGGGATGTCTCGCGGTAAGTGTGGGGATGTCTCGCGGCAAGTGTGGGGATGTCTCGCGGCAAGTGTGGGGATGTCTCGCGGCAAGTGTGGGGATGTCTCGCGGCAAGTGTGGGGATGTCTCGCGGCAAGTGTGGGGATGTCTCGCCCCCTGACCCCTCCTGCCCATGACCTCTCTCCTGCCAGGCTGCCGCCGCACTCCTGACCTCTGCTCTCCGAGACTCCGGGGAACCTGTGACGCTGTCACATGAGAGACTGCTGGCTGCAACAAGGAACGCTCTCGTAGATACACCCCAGGTAAGAGACCGCTCTCCCCACCTTCTCAGGTCTGTATTATAGTAAGCGCGCGTGACAGGGCGCGCCACGTGGCGCAAGCGTTTTGTGTGTATAGTCCAAACGATGACGTGCGCGACTAGGAGGTGTGGCCATGACGTCACAAGGGTAGGGTTTTACCCTGCCTCACTGCGATTGGCTCAGAGAGTCACGTGGCCAACGCTCTGTGCCGTGCGCACGCTCTCTGCCGCGCGCACGCTCTCTGCCGCGCGCGCGCTCTCTGCCGCGCGCACGCTCTCTGCCGCGCGCACGCTCTCTGCCGCGCGCACGCTCTCTGCCGCGCGCACGCTCTCTGCCGTGCCAACGCTCTCTGCCGCGCCAACGCTCTCTGCCGTCCGCACGCTCTCTGCCGTGCCCACGCTCTCTGCCGTGCCCACGCTCTCTGCCGCGCGCACGCTCTCTGCCGCGCGCACGCTCTCTGCCGTGCCAACGCTCTCTGCCGCGCGCACGCTCTCTGCCGCGCGCACGCTCTCTGCCGTGCCCACGCTCTCTGCCGTGCCCACGCTCTCTGCCGTGCGCACGCTCTCTGCCGTGCCAACGCTCTCTGCCGCGCGCACGCTCTCTGCCGTGCCCACGCTCTCTGCCGTGCGCACGCTCTCTGCCGTGCCCACGCTCTCTGCCGTGCGCACGCTCTCTGCCGTGCCAACGCTCTCTGCCGTGCGCACGCTCTCTGCCGTGCCCACGCTCTCTGCCGTGCCCAACGCTCTCTGCCGTGCGCACGCTCTCTGCCGTGCCCACGCTCTCTGCCGTGCGCACGCTCTCTGCCGTGCCCACGCTCTCTGCCGTGCGCACGCTCTCTGCCGTGCCCAACGCTCTCTGCCGTGCCCACGCTCTCTGCCGTGCGCACGCTCTCTGCCGTGCGCACGCTCTCTGCCGTGCGCACGCTCTCTGCCGTGCCCACGCTCTCTGCCGTGCGCACGCTCTCTGCCGTGCCCAACGCTCTCTGCCGTGCGCACGCTCTCTGCCGTGCGCACGCTCTCTGCCGTGCCAACGCTCTCTGCCGTGCCCACGCTCTCTGCCGTGCCCACGCTCTCTGCCGTGCCCAACGCTCTCTGCCGTGCGCACGCTCTCTGCCGTGCGCACGCTCTCTGCCGTGCCAACGCTCTCTGCCGTGCCCACGCTCTCTGCCGTGCCAACGCTCTCTGCCGTGCCCACGCTCTCTGCCGTGCCCACGCTCTCTGCCGTGCCCACGCTCTCTGCCGTGCGCACGCTCTCTGCCGTGCCAACGCTCTCTGCCGCGCGCACGCTCTCTGCCGTGCCCACGCTCTCTGCCGTGCCAACGCTCTCTGCCGTGCCCACGCTCTCTGCCGTGCCAACGCTCTCTGCCGTGCCAACGCTCTCTGCCGCGCGCACGCTCTCTGCCGTGCCCACGCTCTCTGCCGTGCGCACGCTCTCTGCCGTGCCAACGCTCTCTGCCGCGCGCACGCTCTCTGCCGCGCCCACGCTCTCTGCCGTGCCAACGCTCTCTGCCGTGCCAACGCTCTCTGCCGTGCCCACGCTCTCTGCCGTGCCAACGCTCTCTGCCGTGCCCACGCTCTCTGCCGTGCCAACGCTCTCTGCCGTGCCCACGCTCTCTGCCGTGCGCACGCTCTCTGCCGTGCCAACGCTCTCTGCCGTGCCCACGCTCTCTGCCGTGCCAACGCTCTCTGCCGTGCGCACGCTCTCTGCCGTGCCAACGCTCTCTGCCGTGCCCACGCTCTCTGCCGTGCCAACGCTCTCTGCCGCGCGCACGCTCTCTGCCGTGCCCACGCTCTCTGCCGTGCCAACGCTCTCTGCCGTGCGCACGCTCTCTGCCGTGCCCACGCTCTCTGCCGTGCGCACGCTCTCTGCCGTGCCAACGCTCTCTGCCGCGCGCACGCTCTCTGCCGTGCCCACGCTCTCTGCCGCGCGCACGCTCTCTGCCGTGCCCACGCTCTCTGCCGTGCGCACGCTCTCTGCCGTGCGCACGCTCTCTGCCGCGCCCACGCTCTCTGCCGCGCCAACGCTCTCTGCCGTGCGCACGCTCTCTGCCGTGCGCACGCTCTCTGCCGTGCCCACGCTCTCTGCCGCGCGCACGCTCTCTGCCGCGCCCACGCTCTCTGCCGTGCGCACGCTCTCTGCCGTGCGCACGCTCTCTGCCGTGCGCACGCTCTCTGCCGCGCGCACGCTCTCTGCCGTGCCCACGCTCTCTGCCGTGCCAACGCTCTCTGCCGCGCGCACGCTCTCTGCCGTGCCCACGCTCTCTGCCGTGCGCACGCTCTCTGCCGTGCGCACGCTCTCTGCCGTGCCCACGCTCTCTGCCGTGCGCACGCTCTCTGCCGTGCCAACGCTCTCTGCCGTGCGCACGCTCTCTGCCGTGCCAACGCTCTCTGCCGCGCGCACGCTCTCTGCCGCTGCGCACGCTCTCTGCCGCGCGCACGCTCTCTGCCGTGCCCACGCTCTCTGCCGTGCGCACGCTCTCTGCCGTGCGCACGCTCTCTGCCGTGCCAACGCTCTCTGCCGTGCCCACGCTCTCTGCCGTGCCAACGCTCTCTGCCGTGCGCACGCTCTCTGCCGTGCCAACGCTCTCTGCCGTGCGCACGCTCTCTGCCGTGCGCACGCTCTCTGCCGTGCGCACGCTCTCTGCCGTGCCAACGCTCTCTGCCGTGCGCACGCTCTCTGCCGTGCCAACGCTCTCTGCCGTGCGCACGCTCTCTGCCGTGCGCACGCTCTCTGCCGTGCCAACGCTCTCTGCCGTGCGCACGCTCTCTGCCGTGCCACGCTCTCTGCCGTGCGCACGCTCTCTGCCGTGCCACGCTCTCTGCCGTGCGCACGCTCTCTGCCGTGCGCACGCTCTCTGCCGTGCCACGCTCTCTGCCGTGCGCACGCTCTCTGCCGTGCGCACGCTCTCTGCCGTGCGCACGCTCTCTGCCGTGCCACGCTCTCTGCCGTGCCACGCTCTCTGCCGTGCGCACGCTCTCTGCCGTGCCACGCTCTCTGCCGTGCGCACGCTCTCTGCCGTGCCACGCTCTCTGCCGTGCGCACGCTCTCTGCCGTGCGCACGCTCTCTGCCGTGCCACGCTCTCTGCCGTGCGCACGCTCTTGCCGTGCCACGCTCTCTGCCGTGCGCACGCTCTCTGCCGTGCCACGCTCTCTGCCGTGCCAACGCTCTCTGCCGTGCGCACGCTCTCTGCCGTGCCCACGCTCTCTGCCGTGCGCACGCTCTCTGCCGTGCGCACGCTCTCTGCCGTGCCACGCTCTCTGCCGTGCCAACGCTCTCTGCCGTGCGCACGCTCTCTGCCGTGCGCACGCTCTCTGCCGTGCGCACGCTCTCTGCCGTGCCAACGCTCTCTGCCGTGCGCACGCTCTCTGCCGTGCGCACGCTCTCTGCCGTGCGCACGCTCTCTGCCGTGCCAACGCTCTCTGCCCGCGCGCACGCTCTCTGCCGTGCCACGCTCTCTGCCGTGCCAACGCTCTCTGCCGCGCGCACGCTCTCTGCCGTGCGCACGCTCTCTGCCGTGCCAACGCTCTCTGCCGTGCGCACGCTCTCTGCCGTGCCCACGCTCTCTGCCGTGCGCACGCTCTCTGCCGTGCCAACGCTCTCTGCCGTGCCAACGCTCTCTGCCGTGCCAACGCTCTCTGCCGTGCCACGCTCTCTGCCGTGCCCACGCTCTCTGCCGTGCCAACGCTCTCTGCCGTGCGCAACGCTCTCTGCCGTGCGCACGCTCTCTGCCGCGCCACGCTCTCTGCCGCGCGCACGCTCTCTGCCGCGCGCACGCTCTCTGCCCGCGCGCACGCTCTCTGCCGTGCCCACGCTCTCTGCCGTGCGCACGCTTCTGCCGTGCCAACGCTCTCTGCCGCGCGCACGCTCTCTGCCGTGCCCACGCTCTCTGCCGTGCGCACGCTCTCTGCCGTGCGCACGCTCTCTGCCGCGCGCACGCTCTCTGCCGTGCCAACGCTCTCTGCCGTGCGCACGCTCTCTGCCGTGCGCACGCTCTCTGCCGTGCCCACGCTCTCTGCCGTGCGCACGCTCTCTGCCGTGCCAACGCTCTCTGCCGTGCCAACGCTCTCTGCCGTGCCCACGCTCTCTGCCGTGCGCACGCTCTCTGCCGTGCGCACGCTCTCTGCCGTGCCCACGCTCTCTGCCGTGCGCACGCTCTCTGCCGTGCCCACGCTCTCTGCCGTGCGCACGCTCTCTGCCGTGCCAACGCTCTCTGCCGTGCGCACGCTCTCTGCCGTGCGCACGCTCTCTGCCGTGCCCACGCTCTCTGCCGTGCGCACGCTCTCTGCCGTGCCAACGCTCTCTGCCGTGCCAACGCTCTCTGCCGTGCCCACGCTCTCTGCCGTGCGCACGCTCTCTGCCGTGCCCACGCTCTCTGCCGTGCGCACGCTCTCTGCCGTGCGCACGCTCTCTGCCGTGCCAACGCTCTCTGCCGTGCGCACGCTCTCTGCCGTGCGCACGCTCTCTGCCGTGCGCACGCTCTCTGCCGTGCCACGCTCTCTGCCGTGCCACGCTCTCTGCCGCGCGCACGCTCTCTGCCGTGCCAACGCTCTCTGCCGCGCGCACGCTCTCTGCCGCGCGCCGCTCTCTGCCGTGCCCACGCTCTCTGCCGTGCGCACGCTCTCTGCCGTGCCCACGCTCTCTGCCGTGCGCACGCTCTCTGCCGTGCGCACGCTCTCTGCCGTGCCAACGCTCTCTGCCGTGCCCACGCTCTCTGCCGCGCGCACGCTCTCTGCCGTGCCCACGCTCTCTGCCGCGCGCACGCTCTCTGCCGTGCCCACGCTCTCTGCCGCGCCCACGCTCTCTGCCGGCGCCACGCTCTCTGCCGCGCCAACGCTCTCTGCCGCGCCAACGCTCTCTGCCGTGCGCACGCTCTCTGCCGTGCGCACGCTCTCTGCCGTGCGCACGCTCTCTGCCGTGCCCACGCTCTCTGCCGCGCGCACGCTCTCTGCCGCGCGCACGCTCTCTGCCGCGCGCACGCTCTCTGCCGCGCGCACGCTCTCTGCCGTGCCCACGCTCTCTGCCGTGCGCACGCTCTCTGCCGCGCGCACGCTCTCTGCCGTGCCCACGCTCTCTGCCGTGCGCACGCTCTCTGCCGTGCCCACGCTCTCTGCCGTGCGCACGCTCTCTGCCGTGCCAACGCTCTCTGCCGTGCCCACGCTCTCTGCCGTGCGCACGCTCTCTGCCGTGCGCACGCTCTCTGCCGTGCGCACGCTCTCTGCCGTGCCCACGCTCTCTGCCGTGCGCACGCTCTCTGCCGTGCCAACGCTCTCTGCCGTGCCACGCTCTCTGCCGTGCCACGCTCTCTGCCGTGCGCACGCTCTCTGCCGCGCGCACGCTCTCTGCCGTGCCACGCTCTCTGCCGTGCGCACGCTCTCTGCCGTGCGCACGCTCTCTGCCGTGCCACGCTCTCTGCCGTGCCCACGCTCTCTGCCGTGCGCACGCTCTCTGCCGCGCGCACGCTCTCTGCCGTGCGCACGCTCTCCTCTGCTGTGCCACGCTCTCTGCCGTGCGCACGCTCTCTGCCGTGCCAACGCTCTCTGCCGTGCGCACGCTCTCTGCCGTGCCCACGCTCTCTGCCGTGCGCACGCTCTCTGCCGTGCGCACGCTCTCTGCCGTGCGCACGCTCTCTGCCGTGCGCACGCTCTCTGCCGTGCGCACGCTCTCTGCCGCGCGCACGCTCTCTGCCGCGCGCACGCTCTCTGCCGTGCCGCACGCTCTCTGCCGTGCCCACGCTCTCTGCCGTGCGCACGCTCTCTGCCGTGCGCACGCTCTCTGCCGTGCCAACGCTCTCTGCCGTGCGCACGCTCTCTGCCGTGCCCACGCTCTCTGCCGTGCGCACGCTCTCTGCCGCGCGCACGCTCTCTGCCGCGCGCACGCTCTCTGCCGCGCGCACGCTCTCTGCCGCGCGCACGCTCTCTGCCGCGGCACGCTCTCTGCCGCGCGCACGCTCTCTGCCGCGCGCACGCTCTCTGCCGGCGCACGCTCTCTGCCGTGCCACGCTCTCTGCCGTGCCAACGCTCTCTGCCGTGCGCACGCTCTCTGCCGTGCCAACGCTCTCTGCCGTGCCAACGCTCTCTGCCGCGCGCACGCTCTCTGCCGTGCGCACGCTCTCTGCCGTGCGCACGCTCTCTGCCGTGCGCACGCTCTCTGCCGTGCCCACGCTCTCTGCCGTGCGCACGCTCTCTGCCGTGCGCACGCTCTCTGCCGTGCCACGCTCTCTGCCGTGCCACGCTCTCTGCCGCGCGCACGCTCTCTGCCGTGCCCACGCTCTCTGCCGTGCGCACGCTCTCTGCCGTGCGCACGCTCTCTGCCGTGCCAACGCTCTCTGCCGTGCCACGCTCTCTGCCGTGCCACGCTCTCTGCCGTGCCCACGCTCTCTGCCGTGCGCACGCTCTCTGCCGTGCGCACGCTCTCTGCCGTGCCACGCTCTCTGCCGTGCGCACGCTCTCTGCCGCGCGCACGCTCTCTGCCGCGCCCACGCTCTCTGCCGTGCCACGCTCTCTGCCGTGCGCACGCTCTCTGCCGTGCCAACGCTCTCTGCCGTGCCAACGCTCTCTGCCGTGCGCACGCTCTCTGCCGTGCCACGCTCTCTGCCGTGCGCACGCTCTCTGCCGTGCCCACGCTCTCTGCCGTGCGCACGCTCTCTGCCGTGCGCACGCTCTCTGCCGTGCGCACGCTCTCTGCCGTGCCAACGCTCTCTGCCGTGCGCACGCTCTCTGCCGTGCGCACGCTCTCTGCCGTGCCCACGCTCTCTGCCGTGCGCACGCTCTCTGCCGTGCCCACGCTCTCTGCCGTGCGCACGCTCTCTGCCGTGCCAACGCTCTCTGCCGTGCGCACGCTCTCTGCCGTGCCAACGCTCTCTGCCGTGCCAACGCTCTCTGCCGTGCGCACGCTCTCTGCCGTGCGCACGCTCTCTGCCGTGCCAACGCTCTCTGCCGTGCGCACGCTCTCTGCCGTGCGCACGCTCTCTGCCGTGCCCACGCTCTCTGCCGTGCGCACGCTCTCTGCCGTGCGCACGCTCTCTGCCGTGCCAACGCTCTCTGCCGTGCCAACGCTCTCTGCCGTGCGCACGCTCTCTGCCGTGCGCACGCTCTCTGCCGTGCCACGCTCTCTGCCGTGCCCACGCTCTCTGCCGTGCGCACGCTCTCTGCCGTGCGCACGCTCTCTGCCGTGCGCACGCTCTCTGCCGTGCGCACGCTCTCTGCCGTGCGCACGCTCTCTGCCGTGCCACGCTCTCTGCCGTGCCACGCTCTCTGCCGTGCCAACGCTCTCTGCCGTGCGCACGCTCTCTGCCGTGCCACGCTCTCTGCCGTGCGCACGCTCTCTGCCGTGCCCACGCTCTCTGCCGTGCCAACGCTCTCTGCCGTGCGCACGCTCTCTGCCGTGCGCACGCTCTCTGCCGTGCCCACGCTCTCTGCCGTGCGCACGCTCTCTGCCGTGCCAACGCTCTCTGCCGTGCGCACGCTCTCTGCCGTGCCCCTCCTCGGCACGCTCTCTGCCGTGCCCACGCTCTCTGCCGTGCGCACGCTCTCTGCCGTGCCACGCTCTCTGCCGTGCGCAACGCTCTCTGCCGTGCACGCTCTCCCCGCCCTCTCTGCTGCCACGCTCTCTGCCGTGCGCACAGCCTCTCTCTGCCTGCGCACGCTCTCTGCCGTGCGCACGCTCTCTGCCGTGCCACGCTCTCTGCCGTGCCAACGCTCTCTGCCGTGCGCACGCTCTCTGCCGTGCCACGCTCTCTGCCGTGCGCACGCTCTCTGCCGTGCGCACGCTCTCTGCCGTGCGCACGCTCTCTGCCGTGCCAACGCTCTCTGCCGTGCGCACGCTCTCTGCCGTGCGCACGCTCACTGCCGTGCGCACGCTCTCTGCCGTGCCACGCTCTCTGCCGTGCGCACGCTCTCTGCCGTGCCAACGCTCTCTCTGCCGTGCGCACGCTCTCTGCCGTGCGCACGCTCTCTGCCGTGCGCACGCTCTCTGCCGTGCGCACGCTCTCTGCCGTGCCAACGCTCTCTGCCGTGCGCACGCTCTCTGCCGTGCGCACGCTCTCTGCCGTGCGCACGCTCTCTGCCGTGCGCACGCTCTCTGCGTGCGCACGCTCTCTGCCGTGCGCACGCTCTCTGCCGTGCCAACGCTCTCTGCCGTGCCCACGCTCTCTGCCGTGCCAACGCTCTCTGCCGTGCGCACGCTCTCTGCCGTGCCAACGCTCTCTGCCGTGCGCACGCTCTCTGCCGTGCCCACGCTCTCTGCCGTGCCCACGCTCTCTGCGTGCGCCTCTGCGGCCACGCTCTCTGCCGTGCGCACGCTCTCTGCCGTGCGCACGCTCTCTGCCGTGCCCACGCTCTCTGCCGCGCCACGCTCTCTGCCGGCCAACGCTCTCTGCCGTGCGCACGCTCTCTGCCGTGCGCACGCTCTCTGCCGTGCCCACGCTCTCTGCCGTGCGCACGCTCTCTGCCGAGCGCACGCTCTCTGCCGGCGCCACGCTCTCTGCCGCGCGCACGCTCTCTGCCGTGCGCACGCTCTCTGCCGTGCCAACGCTCTCTGCCGTGCGCACGCTCTCTGCCGTGCGCACGCTCTCTGCCGTGCCACGCTCTCTGCCGTGCGCACGCTCTCTGCCGTGCGCACGCTCTCTGCCGTGCCAACGCTCTCTGCCGTGCGCACGCTCTCTGCCCGTGCGCACGCTCTCTGCCGTGCCAACGCTCTCTGCCGTGCCAACGCTCTCTGCCGTGCGCACGCTCTCTGCCGTGCCAACGCTCTCTGCCGTGCGCACGCTCTCTGCCGTGCCACGCTCTCTGCCGTGCGCACGCTCTCTGCCGTGCCAATGCTCTCTGCCGTGCGCACGCTCTCTGCCGTGCCCACGCTCTCTGCCGTGCGCACGCTCTCTGCCGTGCCCACGCTCTCTGCCGTGCGCACGCTCTGTGCCGTGCGCACGCTCTCTGCCGTGCGCACAGCTCTCTGCCGTGCGCACGCTCTCTGCCGTGCCACCACGCTCTCTGCCGTGCCCACGCTCTCTGCGTGCGCACGCTCTCTGCCGTGCGCACGCTCTCTGCCGTGCGCACGCTCTCTGCCGTGCCAACGCTCTCTGCCGTGCGCACGCTCTCTGCCGTGCGCACGCTCTCTGCCGTGCCAACGCTCTCTGCCGTGCCCACGCTCTCTGCCGTGCGCACGCTCTCTGCCGTGCGCACGCTCTCTGCCGTGCGCACGCTCTCTGCCGCGCGCACGCTCTCTGCCGTGCCAATGCTCTCGGCCGTGCGCACGCTCTCTGCCGTGCGCACGCTCTCTGCCGTGCGCATGCTCTCTGCCGTGCGCACGCTCTCTGCCGTGCGCACGCTCTCTGCCGTGCCAACTCTCTCTGCCGTGCCAACGCTCTCTGCCGTGCGCACGCTCTCTGCCGTGCCAACGCTCTCTGCCGTGCGCACGCTCTCTGCCGTGCCAACGCTCTCTGCCGTGCCAATGCTCTCTGCCGCGCGCACGCTCTCTGCCGCGCGCACGCTCTCTGCCGTGCCAACGCTCTCTGCCGTGCCCACGCTCTCTGCCGTGCCCACGCTCTCTGCCGTGCGCACGCTCTCTGCCGTGCCCACGCTCTCTGCCGTGCGCACGCTCTCTGCCGTGCCAACGCTCTCTGCCGTGCGCACGCTCTCTGCCGTGCGCACGCTCTCTGCCGTGCCCACGCTCTCTGCCGTGCCCACGCTCTCTGCCGTGCGCACGCTCTCTGCCGTGCGCACGCTCTCTGCCGCGCGCACGCTCTCTGCCGCGCGCACGCTCTCTGCCGTGCCCACGCTCTCTGCCGTGCCCACGCTCTCTGCCGTGCCCACGCTCTCTGCCGTGCCCACGCTCTCTGCCGTGCCCACGCTCTCTGCCGCGCGCACGCTCTCTGCCGCGCCCACGCTCTCTGCCGCGCCCACGCTCTCTGCCGCGCGCACGCTCTCTGCCGCGCCCACGCTCTCTGCCGCGCCCACGCTCTCTGCCGTGCCCACGCTCTCTGCCGCGCGCACGCTCTCTGCCGCGCGCACGCTCTCTGCCGCGCGCACGCTCTCTGCCGCGCGCACGCTCTCTGCCGCGCCCACGCTCTCTGCCGCGCGCACGCTCTCTGCCGCGCGCCACGCTCTCTGCCGCGCGCACGCTCTCTGCCGCGCGCACGCTCTCTGCCGCGCGCACGCTCTCTGCCGCGCCCACGCTCTCTGCCGCGCCCACGCTCTCTGCCGCGCGCACGCTCTCTGCCGCGCGCACGCTCTCTGCCGCGCGCACGCTCTCTGCCGTGCCAACGCTCTCTGCCGCGCGCACGCTCTCTGCCGCGCGCACGCTCTCTGCCGTGCGCACGCTCTCTGCCGTGCCCAACGCTCTCTGCCGCGCGCACGCTCTCTGCCGTGCCCACGCTCTCTGCCGTGCGCACGCTCTCTGCCGTGCGCACGCTCTCTGCCGTGCGCACGCTCTCTGCCGTGCCCACGCTCTCTGCCGTGCGCACGCTCTCTGCCGTGCCCAACGCTCTCTGCCGTGCGCACGCTCTCTGCCGTGCCAACGCTCTCTGCCGTGCGCACGCTCTCTGCCGTGCCCACGCTCTCTGCCGTGCCCACGCTCTCTGCCGTGCCCACGCTCTCTGCCGTGCGCACGCTCTCTGCCGTGCCAACGCTCTCTGCCGCGCGCACGCTCTCTGCCGCGCGCACGCTCTCTGCCGCGCGCACGCTCTCTGCCGTGCCAACGCTCTCTGCCGTGCCAACGCTCTCTGCCGTGCCAACGCTCTCTGCCGTGCCAACGCTCTCTGCCGTGCCCACGCTCTCTGCCATGCGCACGCTCTCTGCCGTGTGCACGCTCTGCCGTGCGCACGCTCTCTGCCGTGCCCACGCTCTCTGCCGTGCGCACGCTCTCTGCCGTGCGCACGCTCTCTGCCGTGCCCACGCTCTCTGCCGTGCGCACGCTCTCTGCCGTGCCCAACGCTCTCTGCCGTGCGCACGCTCTCTGCCGTGCCAACGCTCTCTGCCGTGCGCACGCTCTCTGCCGTGCCAACGCTCTCTGCCGTGCGCACGCTCTCTGCCGTGCCAACGCTCTCTGCCGTGCCCAACGCTCTCTGCCGCGCGCACGCTCTCTGCCGTGCCCAACGCTCTCTGCCGTGCGCACGCTCTCTGCCGCGCGCACGCTCTCTGCCGTGCGCACGCTCTCTGCCGTGCCAACGCTCTCTGCCGTGCCAACGCTCTCTGCCGTGCGCACGCTCTCTGCCGTGCCAACGCTCTCTGCCGTGCCCACGCTCTCTGCCGTGCCCACGCTCTCTGCCGTGCGCACGCTCTCTGCCGTGCGCACGCTCTCTGCCGTGCGCACGCTCTCTGCCGTGCGCACGCTCTCTGCCGTGTGCGCTCTCTGCCGTGCCAACGCTCTCTGCCGTGCGCGCGCTCTCTGCCGTGCCAACGCTCTCTGCCGTGCGCACGCTCTCTGCCGTGCGCACGCTCTCTGCCGTGCCAACGCTCTCTGCCGTGTGCACGCTCTCTGCCGTGCCAACGCTCTCTGCCGTGCGCACGCTCTCTGCCGTGCCCACGCTCTCTGCCGTGCGCACGCTCTCTGCCGTGCCAACGCTCTCTGCCGTGCCCACGCTCTCTGCCGTGCGCACGCTCTCTGCTGTGCCAACGCTCTCTGCCGTGCCAACGCTCTCTGCCGTGCGCACGCTCTCTGCTGTGCCAACGCTCTCTGCCGTGCGCACGCTCTCTGCCGTGCCAACGCTCTCTGCCGTGCGCACGCTCTCTGCCGTGCCAACGCTCTCTGCCGTGCGCACGCTCTCTGCCGTGCCCACGCTCTCTGCCGCGCGCACGCTCTCTGCCGCGCGCACGCTCTCTGCCGCGCGCACGCTCTCTGCCGCGCGCACGCTCTCTGCCGTGCCAACGCTCTCTGCCGTGCGCACGCTCTCTGCCGCGCGCACGCTCTCTGCCGCGCGCACGCTCTCTGCCGCGCGCACGCTCTCTGCCGTGCCAACGCTCTCTGCCGTGCCAACGCTCTCTGCCGCGCGCACGCTCTCTGCCGCGCGCACGCTCTCTGCCGCGCGCACGCTCTCTGCCGCGCGCACGCTCTCTGCCGCGCGCACGCTCTCTGCCGTGCGCACGCTCTCTGCCGTGCCCACGCTCTCTGCCGTGCCCACGCTCTCTGCCGTGCGCACGCTCTCTGCCGTGCCAACGCTCTCTGCCGTGCCCACGCTCTCTGCCGTGCGCACGCTCTCTGCCGCGCGCACGCTCTCTGCCGTGCCAACGCTCTCTGCCGTGCCAACGCTCTCTGCCGTGCGCACGCTCTCTGCCGTGCCAACGCTCTCTGCCGTGCCCACGCTCTCTGCTGTGCGCACGCTCTCTGCCGCGCGCACGCTCTCTGCCGTGCGCACGCTCTCTGCCGTGCCAACGCTCTCTGCTGTGCGCACGCTCTCTGCCGCGCGCACGCTCTCTGCCGTGCGCACGCTCTCTGCCGTGCGCACGCTCTCTGCCGTGCGCACGCTCTCTGCCGTGCCAACGCTCTCTGCCGTGCCCACGCTCTCTGCCGTGCCCACGCTCTCTGCCGTGCGCACGCTCTCTGCCGTGTGCACGCTCTGCCGTGCGCACGCTCTCTGCCGTGCCCACGCTCTCTGCCGTGCGCACGCTCTCTGCCGTGCGCACGCTCTCTGCCGTGCCCACGCTCTCTGCCGTGCGCACGCTCTCTGCCGTGCCAACGCTCTCTGCCGTGCCAACGCTCTCTGCCGTGCGCACGCTCTCTGCCGTGCCAACGCTCTCTGCCGTGCGCACGCTCTCTGCCGTGCCAACGCTCTCTGCCGTGCGCACGCTCTCTGCCGTGCCAACGTTCTCTCCCGTGCGCACGCTCTCTGCCGTGCGCACGCTCTCTGCCGTGCGCACGCTCTCTGCCGTGCCCAACGCTCTCTGCCGCGCGCACGCTCTCTGCCGTGCCCAACGCTCTCTGCCGTGCGCACGCTCTCTGCCGCGCGCACGCTCTCTGCCGTGCGCACGCTCTCTGCCGTGCCAACGCTCTCTGCCGTGCCAACGCTCTCTGCCGTGCGCACGCTCTCTGCCGTGCCAACGCTCTCTGCCGTGCCCACGCTCTCTGCCGTGCCCACGCTCTCTGCCGTGCGCACGCTCTCTGCCGTGCCAACGCTCTCTGCCGTGCCAACGCTCTCTGCCGTGCGCACGCTCTCTGCCGTGCGCACGCTCTCTGCCGTGCGCACGCTCTCTGCCGTGCGCACGCTCTCTGCCGTGTGCGCTCTCTGCCGTGCCAACGCTCTCTGCCGTGCGCACGCTCTCTGCCGTGCGCACGCTCTCTGCCGTGCCAACGCTCTCTGCCGTGTGCACGCTCTCTGCCGTGCGCACGCTCTCTGCCGTGCGCACGCTCTCTGCCGTGCCAACGCTCTCTGCCGTGCCAACGCTCTCTGCCGTGCGCACGCGCGTCTGCACTAGATACACTGTCATATGGAGACAGGTATTTCTCATTGACGCGCCATGCGCACTGTAATATAGGCCTTACTCTGTCTTTCATCTTTGCATGTCTTTAACAATCTCGCTCTCTCTGCCGGTCTCTCTCGCTCTCTCTGCCGGTCTCTCTCTCTGCCGGTCTCTCTCGCTCTCTCTGCCGGTCTCTCTCTCTATCTGCCGGTCTCTCGCTCTCTCTGCCGGTCTCTCTCTCTCTCTGCCGGTCTCTCTCGCTCTCTCTGCCGGTCTCTCTCTCTCTCTGCCGGTCTCTCTCGCTCTCTCTGCCGGTCTCTCTCTCTCTCTGCCGGTCTCTCTCGCTCTCTCTGCCGGTCTCTCTCGCTCTCTCTGCCGGTCTCTCGCTCTCTCTGCCGGTCTCTCGCTCTCTCTGCCGGTCTCTCGCTCTCTCTGCCGGTCTCTCACTCTCTCTGCCGGTCTCTCGCTCTCTCTGCCGGTCTCTCTCGCTCTCTCTGCCGGTCTCTCTCGCTCTCTCTGCCGGTCTCTCTCGCTCTCTCTGCCGGTCTCTCGCTCTCTCTGCCGGTCTCTCTCGCTCTCTCTGCCGGTCTCTCTCTCTCTCTGCCGGTCTCTCTCGCTCTCTCTGCCGGTCTCTCGCTCTCTCTGCCGGTCTCTCGCTCTCTCTGCCGGTCTCTCGCTCGCTCTGCCGGTCTCTCGCTCTCTCTGCCGGTCTCTCTCGCTCTCTCTGCCGGTCTCTCTCTCTCTCTGCCGGTCTCTCTCGCTCTCTCTGCCGGTCTCTCTCTCTCTCTGCCGGTCTCTCTCGCTCTCTCTGCCGGTCTCTCTCGCTCTCTCTGCCGGTCTCTCGCTCTCTCTGCCGGTCTCTCGCTCTCTCTGCCGGTCTCTCTCTCTCTCTGCCGGTCTCTCGCTCTCTCTGCCGGTCTCTCTCGCTCTCTCTGCCGGTCTCTCTCTCTCTCTGCCGGTCTCTCTCGCTCTCTCTGCCGGTCTCTCTCTCTCTCTGCCGGTCTCTCTCGCTCTCTCTGCCGGTCTCTCTCGCTCTCTCTGCCGGTCTCTCGCTCTCTCTGCCGGTCTCTCGCTCTCTCTGCCGGTCTCTCTCTCTCTCTGCCGGTCTCTCTCTCTCTCTGCCGGTCTCTCTCGCTCTCTCTGCCGGTCTCTCGCTCTCTCTGCCGGTCTCTCGCTCTCTCTGCCGGTCTCTCTCGCTCTCTCTGCCGGTCTCTCTCGCTCTCTCTGCCGGTCTCTCTCGCTCTCTCTGCCGGTCTCTCTCGCTCTCTCTGCCGGTCTCTCTCGCTCTCTCTGCCGGTCTCTCGCTCTGTCTGCCGGTCTCTCGCTCTCTCTGCCGGTCTCTCGCTCTCTCTGCCGGTCTCTCTCTCTCTCTGCCGGTCTCTCTCGCTCTCTCTGCCGGTCTCTCTCTCTCTCTGCCGGTCTCTCTCGCTCTCTCTGCCGGTCTTTCTCGCTCTCTCTGCCGGTCTCTCGCTCTCTCTGCCGGTCTCTCGCTCTCTCTGCCGGTCTCTCGCTCTCTCTGCCGGTCTCTCGCTCTCTCTGCCGGTCTCTCGCTCTCTCTGCCGGTCTCTCGCTCTCTCTGCCGGTCTCTCTCGCTCTCTCTGCCGGTCTCTCTCGCTCTCTCTGCCGGTCTCTCTCGCTCTCTCTGCCGGTCTCTCTCGCTCTCTCTACCGGTCTCTCGCTCTCTCTGCCGGTCTCTCTCGCTCTCTCTGCCGGTCTCTCTCGCTCTCTCTGCCGGTCTCTCGCTCTCTCTGCCGGTCTCTCGCTCTCTCTGCCGGTCTCTCGCTCTCTCTGCCGGTCTCTCGCTCTCTCTGCCGGTCTCTCGCTCTCTCTGCCGGTCTCTCGCTCTCTCTGCCGGTCTCTCTCGCTCTCTCTGCCGGTCTCTCTCGCTCTCTCTGCCGGTCTCTCGCTCTCTCTGCCGGTCTCTCGCTCTCTCTGCCGGTCTCTCTCTCTCTCTGCCGGTCTCTCTCGCTCTCTCTGCCGGTCTCTTTCGCGCTCTCTGCCGGTCTCTCTCGCTCTCTCTGCCGGTCTCTCGCTCTCTCTGCCGGTCTCTCGCTCTCTCTGCCGGTCTCTCGCTCTCTCTGCCGGTCTCTCTCTCTCTCTGCCGGTCTCTGTCGCTCTCTCTGCCGGTCTCTCTCTCTCTCTGCCGGTCTCTCTCGCTCTCTCTGCCGGTCTCTCTCGCTCTCTCTGCCGGTCTCTCGCTCTCTCTGCCGGTCTCTCGCTCTGTCTGCCGGTCTCTCGCTCTCTCTGCCGGTCTCTCGCTCTCTCTGCCGGTCTCTCGCTCTCTCTGCCGGTCTCTCTCTCTCTCTGCCGGTCTCTCTCGCTCTCTCTGCCGGTCTCTCTCTCTCTCTGCCGGTCTCTCTCGCTCTCTCTGCCGGTCTCTCTCGCTCTCTCTGCCGGTCTCTCTCGCTCTCTCTGCCGGTCTCTCGCTCTCTCTGCCGGTCTCTCGCTCTCTCTGCCGGTCTCTCGCTCTCTCTGCCGGTCTCTCGCTCTCTCTGCCGGTCTCTCTCGCTCTCTCTGCCGGTCTCTCTCGCTCTCTCTGCCGGTCTCTCTCGCTCTCTCTGCCGGTCTCTCTCGCTCTCTCTGCCGGTCTCTCTCGCTCTCTCTGCCGGTCTCTCTCGCTCTCTCTGCCGGTCTCTCTCGCTCTCTCTGCCGGTCTCTCGCTCTCTCTGCCGGTCTCTCGCTCTCTCTGCCGGTCTCTCGCTCTCTCTGCCGGTCTCTCGCTCTCTCTGCCGGTCTCTCGCTCTCTCTGCCGGTCTCTCGCTCTCTCTGCCGGTCTCTCGCTCTCTCTGCCGGTCTCTCTCTCTCTCTGCCGGTCTCTCTCGCTCTCTCTGCCGGTCTCTCTCTCTCTCTGCCGGTCTCTCTCGCTCTCTCTGCCGGTCTCTCGCTCTCTCTGCCGGTCTCTCTCTCTCTCTGCCGGTCTCTCTCGCTCTCTCTGCCGGTCTCTTTCGCGCTCTCTGCCGGTCTCTCGCTCTCTCTGCCGGTCTCTCGCTCTCTCTGCCGGTCTCTCGCTCTCTCTGCCGGTCTCTCGCTCTCTCTGCCGGTCTCTCTCTCTCTCTGCCGGTCTCTCTCGCTCTCTCTGCCGGTCTCTCTCTCTCTCTGCCGGTCTCTCTCGCTCTCTCTGCCGGTCTCTCTCGCTCTCTCTGCCGGTCTCTCTCGCTCTCTCTGCCGGTCTCTCGCTCTCTCTGCCGGTCTCTCGCTCTCTCTGCCGGTCTCTCGCTCTCTCTGCCGGTCTCTCTCGCTCTCTCTGCCGGTCTCTCTCGCTCTCTCTGCCGGTCTCTCTCGCTCTCTCTGCCGGTCTCTCTCGCTCTCTCTGCCGGTCTCTCTCGCTCTCTCTGCCGGTCTCTCTCGCTCTCTCTGCCGGTCTCTCTCGCTCTCTCTGCCGGTCTCTCTCGCTCTCTCTGCCGGTCTCTCTCGCTCTCTCTGCCGGTCTCTCGCTCTCTCTGCCGGTCTCTCGCTCTCTCTGCCGGTCTCTCGCTCTCTCTGCCGGTCTCTCGCTCTCTCTGCCGGTGTCACGTAACGGTACTGAGCAGACCCCGCAAATTCGTTAGATCGCCATCGCAAGACACGGAGTGCAGGAAACTGTGTTTATTTGCAGGGAGATTAGAAGCGTACACAGACGCACAGAAAACGCACAGAAAACGCACACTTATCCGCTTTGTGACCCGCCTCCCTCCTGGGAAGGGATTGGGTTTCTCCCCACGGAGCAGCTTGCCCGGAGCTGGTGCCGGGGGAGCCGCATTATCCCTGTGTTTCCGGGTTGGGGAAACAGTCCGTTATGGGGTACAGCAATGTCCTGGGGGCCGCATGGAGAGCGGGCGCACAACAGATAAAACCAGTCCTTGGCGCAGTTACCGGTAGAGGCTGTCCCGCTATCCGGGGACCGACCTCCACTGGTTAGTTGGTGCAATTGGTAAAGGTCTCAGCTCTCTGTGGCAGCAGGAGGAATTATTCAAAGAGACTTGGTTTCTTGTCCCAGGAGGGAACCAGCGCGTATGGAACCGGCCCCTCACACAGACGGGATTTGTTCCCATAGTCCAGTCAGAGTCCTGACCCAGGAACTTAGTCTCCCGGAAGAGACCCCCAGTACACCCCGCGCGGTATGCAGACCCAGTCCCCTCAGGAACCGGGTGCAGAGACAGTCTGCGGCAGGCTGAGCTGTTCTAAGACACACAGGAACCGGGTGCAGAGACAGACTGCGGCAGGCTGATCTGTTCTAAGACACACAGGAACCGGGTGCAGAGACAGACTGCGGCAGGCTGATCTGTTCTAAGACACACAGGAACCGGGTGCAGAGACAGACTGCGGCAGGCTGAGCTGTTCTAAGACACACAGGAACCGGGTGCAGAGACAGACTGCGACAGGCTGAGCTGTTCTAAGACACACAGGAACCGGGTGCAGAGACAGACTGCGGCAGGCTGAGCTGTTCTAAGACACACAGGAACCGGGTGCAGAGACAGACTGCGGCAGGCTGAGCTGTTCTAAGACACACAGGAACCGGGTGCAGAGACAGACTGCGGCAGGCTGAGCTGTTCTAAGACACACAGGAACCGGGTGCAGAGACAGACTGCGGCAGGCTGAGCTGTTCTAAGACACACAGGAACCGGGTGCAGAGACAGACTGCGGCAGGCTGAGCTGTTCTAAGACACACAGGAACCGGGTGCAGAGACAGACTGCGGCAGGCTGAGCTGTTCTAAGACACACGGGAACCGGGTGCAGAGACAGACTGCGGCAGGCTGATCTGTTCTAAGACACACAGGAACCGGGTGCAGAGACAGACTGCGGCAGGCTGAGCTGTTCTAAGACACACAGGAACCGGGTGCAGAGACAGACTGCGGCAGGCTGAGCTGTTCTAAGACACACAGGAACCGGGTGCAGAGACAGACTGCGGCAGGCTGAGCTGTTCTAAGACACACAGTAACCGGGTGCAGAGACAGACTGCGTCAGGCTGAGCTGTTCTAAGACACACAGTAACCGGGTGCAGAGACAGACTGCGACAGGCTGAGCTGTTCTAAGACACACGGGAACCGGGTGCAGAGACAGACTGCGGCAGGCTGAGCTGTTCTAAGACACACAGGAACCGGGTGCAGAGACAGACTGCGACAGGCTGAGCTGTTCTAAGACACACAGGAACCGGGTGCAGAGACAGACTGCGGCAGGCTGAGCTGTTCTAAGACACACGGGAACCGGGTGCAGAGACAGACTGCGGCAGGCTGAGCTGTTCTAAGACACACAGGAACCGGGTGCAGAGACAGACTGCGGCAGGCTGAGCTGTTCTAAGACACACAGGAACCGGGTGCAGAGACAGACTGCGGCAGGCTGAGCTGTTCTAAGACACACAGGAACCGGGTGCAGAGACAGACTGCGGCAGGCTGAGCTGTTCTAAGACACACAGGAACCGGGTGCAGAGACAGACTGCGACAGGCTGAGCTGTTCTAAGACACACAGGAACCGGGTGCAGAGACAGACTGCGGCAGGCTGAGCTGTTCTAAGACACACAGGAACCGGGTGCAGAGACAGACTGCGGCAGGCTGATCTGTTCTAAGACACACAGGAACCGGGTGCAGAGACAGACTGCGGCAGGCTGATCTGTTCTAAGACACACAGGAACCGGGTGCAGAGACAGACTGCGGCAGGCTGATCTGTTCTAAGACACACAGGAACCGGGTGCAGAGACAGACTGCGGCAGGCTGAGCTGTTCTAAGACACACGGGAACCGGGTGCAGAGACAGACTGCGACAGGCTGAGCTGTTCTAAGACACACGGGAACCGGGTGCAGAGACAGACTGCGGCAGGCTGAGCTGTTCTAAGACACACAGGAACCGGGTGCAGAGACAGACTGCGGCAGGCTGAGCTGTTCTAAGACACACAGGAACCGGGTGCAGAGACAGACTGCGGCAGGCTGAGCTGTTCTAAGACACACAGGAACCGGGTGCAGAGACAGACTGCGGCAGGCTGAGCTGTTCTAAGACACACAGGAACCGGGTGCAGAGACAGACTGCGGCAGGCTGAGCTGTTCTAAGACACACGGGAACCGGGTGCAGAGACAGACTGCGACAGGCTGAGCTGTTCTAAGACACACGGGAACCGGGTGCAGAGACAGACTGCGGCAGGCTGAGCTGTTCTAAGACACACAGGAACCGGGTGCAGAGACAGACTGCGGCAGGCTGAGCTGTTCTAAGACACACAGGAACCGGGTGCAGAGACAGACTGCGGCAGGCTGAGCTGTTCTAAGACACACAGGAACCGGGTGCAGAGACAGACTGCGGCAGGCTGAGCTGTTCTAAGACACACAGGAACCGGGTGCAGAGACAGACTGCGACAGGCTGAGCTGTTCTAAGACACACAGGAACCGGGTGCAGAGACAGACTGCGGCAGGCTGAGCTGTTCTAAGACACACGGGAACCGGGTGCAGAGACAGACTGCGACAGGCTGAGCTGTTCTAAGACACACGGGAACCGGGTGCAGAGACAGACTGCGGCAGGCTGAGCTGTTCTAAGACACACAGGAACCGGGTGCAGAGACAGACTGCGGCAGGCTGAGCTGTTCTAAGACACACAGGAACCGGGTGCAGAGACAGACTGCGGCAGGCTGAGCTGTTCTAAGACACACAGGAACCGGGTGCAGAGACAGACTGCGGCAGGCTGAGCTGTTCTAAGACACACAGGAACCGGGTGCAGAGACAGACTGCGACAGGCTGAGCTGTTCTAAGACACACAGGAACCGGGTGCAGAGACAGACTGCGGCAGGCTGAGCTGTTCTAAGACACACAGGAACCGGGTGCAGAGACAGACTGCGGCAGGCTGATCTGTTCTAAGACACACAGGAACCGGGTGCAGAGACAGACTGCGGCAGGCTGATCTGTTCTAAGACACACAGGAACCGGGTGCAGAGACAGACTGCGGCAGGCTGATCTGTTCTAAGACACACAGGAACCGGGTGCAGAGACAGACTGCGGCAGGCTGAGCTGTTCTAAGACACACGGGAACCGGGTGCAGAGACAGACTGCGACAGGCTGAGCTGTTCTAAGACACACGGGAACCGGGTGCAGAGACAGACTGCGGCAGGCTGAGCTGTTCTAAGACACACAGGAACCGGGTGCAGAGACAGACTGCGGCAGGCTGAGCTGTTCTAAGACACACAGGAACCGGGTGCAGAGACAGACTGCGGCAGGCTGAGCTGTTCTAAGACACACAGGAACCGGGTGCAGAGACAGACTGCGGCAGGCTGAGCTGTTCTAAGACACACAGGAACCGGGTGCAGAGACAGACTGCGGCAGGCTGAGCTGTTCTAAGACACACAGGAACCGGGTGCAGAGACAGACTGCGGCAGGCTGAGCTGTTCTAAGACACACAGGAACCGGGTGCAGAGACAGACTGCGGCAGGCTGATCTGTTCTAAGACACACAGGAACCGGGTGCAGAGACAGACTGCGGCAGGCTGAGCTGTTCTAAGACACACGGGAACCGGGTGCAGAGACAGACTGCGACAGGCTGAGCTGTTCTAAGACACACGGGAACCGGGTGCAGAGACAGACTGCGGCAGGCTGAGCTGTTCTAAGACACACAGGAACCGGGTGCAGAGACAGACTGCGGCAGGCTGAGCTGTTCTAAGACACACAGGAACCGGGTGCAGAGACAGACTGCGGCAGGCTGAGCTGTTCTAAGACACACAGGAACCGGGTGCAGAGACAGACTGCGGCAGGCTGAGCTGTTCTAAGACACACAGGAACCGGGTGCAGAGACAGACTGCGGCAGGCTGAGCTGTTCTAAGACACACAGGAACCGGGTGCAGAGACAGACTGCGGCAGGCTGAGCTGTTCTAAGACACACAGGAACCGGGTGCAGAGACAGACTGCGGCAGGCTGATCTGTTCTAAGACACACAGGAACCGGGTGCAGAGACAGACTGCGACAGGCTGAGCTGTTCTAAGACACACAGGAACCAGGTGCAGAGACAGACTGCGGCAGGCTGAGCTGTTCTAAGACACACAGGAACCGGGTGCAGAGACAGACTGCGGCAGGCTGAGCTGTTCTAAGACACACAGGAACCGGGTGCAGAGACAGACTGCGACAGGCTGATCTGTTCTAAGACACACAGGAACCGGGTGCAGAGACAGACTGCGACAGGCTGATCTGTTCTAAGACACACAGGAACCGGGTGCAGAGACAGACTGCGGCAGGCTGAGCTGTTCTAAGACACACAGGAACCGGGTGCAGAGACAGACTGCGGCAGGCTGAGCTGTTCTAAGACACAGGAACCGGGTGCAGAGACAGACTGCGGCAGGCTGATCTGTTCTAAGACACACAGGAACCGGGTGCAGAGACAGACTGCGGCAGGCTGATCTGTTCTAAGACACACAGGAACCGGGTGCAGAGACAGACTGCGGCAGGCTGAGCTGTTCTAAGACACACAGGAACCGGGTGCAGAGACAGACTGCGGCAGGCTGAGCTGTTCTAAGACACACAGGAACCGGGTGCAGAGACAGACTGCGGCAGGCTGAGCTGTTCTAAGACACACAGGAACCGGGTGCAGAGACAGACTGCGGCAGGCTGAGCTGTTCTAAGACACACAGGAACCGGGTGCAGAGACAGACTGCGGCAGGCTGAGCTGTTCTAAGACACACAGGAACCGGGTGCAGAGACAGACTGCGGCAGGCTGAGCTGTTCTAAGACACACAGGAACCGGGTGCAGAGACAGACTGCGGCAGGCTGAGCTGTTCTAAGACACACAGGAACCGGGTGCAGAGACAGACTGCGGCAGGCTGATCTGTTCTAAGACACACAGGAACCGGGTGCAGAGACAGACTGCGGCAGGCTGATCTGTTCTAAGACACACAGGAACCGGGTGCAGAGACAGACTGCGGCAGGCTGATCTGTTCTAAGACACACAGGAACCGGGTGCAGAGACAGACTGCGGCAGGCTGAGCTGTTCTAAGACACACGGGAACCGGGTGCAGAGACAGACTGCGACAGGCTGAGCTGTTCTAAGACACACGGGAACCGGGTGCAGAGACAGACTGCGGCAGGCTGAGCTGTTCTAAGACACACAGGAACCGGGTGCAGAGACAGACTGCGGCAGGCTGATCTGTTCTAAGACACACAGGAACCGGGTGCAGAGACAGACTGCGGCAGGCTGAGCTGTTCTAAGACACACAGGAACCGGGTGCAGAGACAGACTGCGGCAGGCTGAGCTGTTCTAAGACACACAGGAACCGGGTGCAGAGACAGACTGCGGCAGGCTGAGCTGTTCTAAGACACACAGGAACCGGGTGCAGAGACAGACTGCGGCAGGCTGAGCTGTTCTAAGACACAGGAACCGGGTGCAGAGACAGACTGCGGCAGGCTGAGCTGTTCTAAGACACACAGGAACCGGGTGCAGAGACAGACTGCGGCAGGCTGAGCTGTTCTAAGACACACAGGAACCGGGTGCAGAGACAGACTGCGGCAGGCTGAGCTGTTCTAAGACACACAGGAACCGGGTGCAGAGACAGACTGCGGCAGGCTGAGCTGTTCTAAGACACACAGGAACCGGGTGCAGAGACAGACTGCGGCAGGCTGAGCTGTTCTAAGACACACAGGAACCGGGTGCAGAGACAGACTGCGGCAGGCTGAGCTGTTCTAAGACACACAGGAACCGGGTGCAGAGACAGACTGCGGCAGGCTGAGCTGTTCTAAGACACACAGGAACCGGGTGCAGAGACAGACTGCGGCAGGCTGAGCTGTTCTAAGACACACAGGAACCGGGTGCAGAGACAGACTGCGGCAGGCTGAGCTGTTCTAAGACACACAGGAACCGGGTGCAGAGACAGACTGCGGCAGGCTGAGCTGTTCTAAGACACACAGGAACCGGGTGCAGAGACAGACTGCGGCAGGCTGAGCTGTTCTAAGACACACAGGAACCGGGTGCAGAGACAGACTGCGACAGGCTGAGCTGTTCTAAGACACACAGGAACCGGGTGCAGAGACAGACTGCGGCAGGCTGAGCTGTTCTAAGACACACAGGAACCGGGTGCAGAGACAGACTGCGACAGGCTGAGCTGTTCTAAGACACACAGGAACCGGGTGCAGAGACAGACTGCGGCAGGCTGAGCTGTTCTAAGACACACAGGAACCGGGTGCAGAGACAGACTGCGACAGGCTGAGCTGTTCTAAGACACCAGGAACCGGGTGCAGAGACAGGCTGCGGCAGGCTGAGCTGTTCTAAGACACACAGGAACAGTTTGGGCCTTTCACTTATACCTCAAACTTCAGAGAGAGGCCAGAATGTCTGCGCGCATCAAAGGGTTTTTTCTGGCCGCCTTTGAACCGAGTTAGGCGCGAACTGCTGACACTTTAATCCCTTGGAGTGTGAAACAGGTTCTGTGAGACTGGGGCCGCCTTAACAAGTGTTAGATTACACCCAAGTGGTTTCCAGGCTGACAGGCCGGGAGGGGTGAGAAGTAGCCCCCTTACACAAGAGTCCTCTCAATTTAGATGACTCCCTTTGATGGGCCCCCACTGGCTTCATTGGACAGGCAGCAGAGGCATTAGTATGGAAGGAAGGGTCGTCACCTGGCCAGCTGTTCCTTCATTAGGCTGACCTCAGGGTGCCAGTACATGTGCACGTTCCTGCAGCCCCAGCGATGGGTGCAGAAAGGCTGCAGGACATCGGGACGTGGCAAACGCGTCATGGTCGCATCACGAAGCTGGTTCGCCCTCATTGGCTGACCAGCTCATGTGACTGCAGCCTAAAACACCTATCTACTTGTCGGGCCAAAATGTAGCAGCGTCGAAGCGCTACAGCAACGCGGGCACTTTAGATACTACCATAGGAACACAGGTAAGAGTCCCGATCTCGCGCGCACGTAAGCGCACGCACGTCGCAACGCCGGCACCCTGAGCACTGCCTTGGGAATGTCGGAATAAAACTTCCAATGTCCCCTTTTTTTTACTGGGGTGAACCCCGACCCCCTAAAGGATTAGGATTCGTGGGGATAGGCTGTCCTACTGGCTCACAGGGTCCACTATCGGGGGACCCCTGCGTGGAGTTTCTAGGACCTCCGAACCGAAGTTATGGCAATTTAGCAGATTGGGACATTTCAAAGGCAAGGATATGACACTGATTCTTTCCAGCAAAATAATCATTTTTCAATTACCAGGAAGAGGTTCCCTGAGACTCTGGATTTCCCGCCACAAAGTTTCACCCCTTCTAGCAAGGTATGGCGGTACCGGAAACTAGTTGCTAGCCCCAGCGGTTCCGGAGCTATAACCCAAACAGGCTGCTTAGGGAATGGGACACACTGTAGGAGTGCTCTAGTACCAGGCTGGTAATAATAGATTAAATCCAGAACCATAGGCAAGGTCAATCAATATCCAGCACTGAGAATGAGTATATCCATAAGGCAAGTGGAATAACCACCCACTCTCAGTTTCATTGGGAATGTCTCTTCTACCTGGATTACTTAGGGAATGGGTCCAATCCCACTTAGCCCACAAACAGTACAATACAAACACATAGGAAGGGACAGGGACATACATTCACAGGGGGAACACAGCGATAATGCGTTTATACACATGTTCCCATGTCGTGGGCCGTATCTTCAGGGTGCAACCCAGAGATATCACAGCACCCCACGTCACAGCCCGTCTCTCTCTCTGGCGGTCTCTCTCTCTGGCGGTCTCTCTCTTTGGCGGTCTCTCTGGCTTTCTCTCTCTGGCACTCTCTCTGACGGTCTCTCTCTCTCTTGCAGTCTCTCTCTCGCTCTATTGCAGACGGTCTCTCTCTTGCAGACGGTCTCTCTCTTGCAGACGGTCTCTCTCTTGCAGACGGTCTCTCTCTCTTGCAGACGGTCTCGCTCTCTTGCAGACGGTCTCGCTCTCTTGCAGACGGTCTCGCTCTCTTGCAGACGGTCTCACTCTCTTGCAGACGGTCTGGTCTCGCTCTCTTGCAGACGGTCTCGCTCTCTTGCAGACGGTCTCGCTCTCTTGCAGACGGTCTCGCTCTCTTGCAGATGGTGTCTCTCTCTTGCAGACAATCTCTCTCGCTCTCTTGCAGACGGTCTCTCTCTCTTGCAGATGGTCTCTCTCTCTCTTGCAGACAGTCTCTCTCTCTCTTGCAGATGGTCTCTCTCTCTTGCAGACAGTCTCTCTCTCACGCTCTCTTGCAGACGGTCTCTCTTGCAGTCTCTCTCTCTTGCAGACAGTCTCTCTCGCACTCTTGCAGACAGTCTCTCTCTCTTGCAGACAGTCTCTCTCTCTTGCAGACAGTCTCTATCTCGCTCTCTTGCAGACAGTCTCTCTCTCGCTCTCTTGCAGACAGTCTCTCTCTTGCAGACAGACACTCTCTCTCTCTTGCAGACAGTCTCTCTCTCGCTCTCTTGCAGACAGTCTCTCTCTTGCAAACAGTCTCTCTCTCTCTCTCTCTCTCTTGCAGACAGTCTCTCTCTCTCTTGCAGACAGTCTCTCTCTCTCTTGCAGACAGTCTCACTCTCGCTCTTGCAGACAGTCTCTCTCTCGCTCTCTTGCAGACGGTCTCTCTCTCTCTTGCAGACAGTCTCTCTCTCTTGCAGACACTCTCTCTTGCAGACAGTCTCTCTCTCTCTCTCTTGCAGACGGTCTCTCTCTCTCTCTTGCAGACGGTCTCTCTCTCTTGCAGACAGTCTCTCTCTCTCTTGCAGACGGTCTCTCTCTCTCTTGCAGACAGTCTCTCTCTCTTGCAGACAGTCTCTCTCTCTCTCTCTTGCAGACGGTCTTTTCTCCACCTCTGGGCTCTGGATTATATGATGGGATTTTCCACCTTGTGCTCCAGCAACTGAACCAGGTGACGGGGAGGTGACGCTCTGCGGGGGGAGGTGACGCTCTGCGGGGAGGTGACGCTCTGCGGGGGGAGGTGACGCTCTGCGGGGGGGTGACGCTCTGCGGGGGGGTGACGCTCTGCGGGGGGAGGTGACGCTCTGCGGGGGAGGTGACGCTCTGCGGGGGGAGGTGACGCTCTGCGGGGGGGGTGACGCTCTGCGGGGGGTGACGCTCTGCAGGGGGGGTGACGCTCTGTGCGGGGGGAGGTGACGCTCTGCGGGGGGAAGTGACGCTCTGTGCGGGGGGAGATGGTCTGTGCGGAGGGGGTAAACGCTCTGAAGGGGGAGATGCGGGGGAAGACGCTCTGCGGGGGGAGACGCTCTGCAGGTAGGGGACCCAGAGGAGACACTTTGCGTGGGGAGACATACTGAGGAAGATATGGCGGGGAGATGCTCTGCGGTGGGAGACACTTTGCGTGGGGAGACATACTGAGGAAGATACGGCGGGGAAATGCTCTGCGGTGGGAGACACTTTGCGTGGGGAGACATACTGAGGAAGATACGGCGGGGAGATGCTCTGCGGTGGGAGACACTTTGCGTGGGGAGACATACTGAGGAAGATACGGCGGGGAGATGCTCTGCGGTGGGAGACACTTTGCGTGGAGAGACATACTGAGGAAGATACGGCGGGGAGATGCTCTGCGGTGGGAGACACTTTGCGTGGAGAGACATACTGAGGAAGATACGGCGGGGAGATGCTCTGTGGTGGGAGACGCTTTGCAGGGAGAGGAGGAGACAATGCCGGCGGTTGGAGAGGAGGAGATGCTCTGCGAGGGGAGGAGATGCTCTGCGAGGGGAGAGGAGGAGATGCTCTACAAGGGGAGAGGAGGAGATGCTCTGCGAGGGGAGAGGAGGAGATGCTCTGCAACCGTCTCAACCAGTGATGGATCCAGGAGTATGGGATGAGCACCTGGAGGATGACCCCAGAGAGGCTGTAGCAGTGACCTCCTGAGCACATGGAGGACGACCCCAGAGAGACCGTAGCAGTGACCTCCTGAGCACCTGGAGGACGACCGCAGAGAGGCAGTAGCAGTGACCTCCTGAGCACCTGGAGGACGACCCCAGAGAGGCCGTAGCAGTGACCTCCTGAGCACCTGGAGGACGACCCCAGAGAGGCCGTAGCAGTGACCTCCTAAGCACCTGGAGGACGACCCCAGAGAGGCCGTAGCAGTGACTTCCTGAGCACCTGGAGGACGACCCCAGAGAGGCCGTAGCAGTGACCTCCTGAGCACCTGGAGGACGACCCCAGAGAGGCCGTAGCAGTGACCTCCTGAGCACCTGGAGGACGACCCCAGAGAGGCCGTAGCAGTGACCTCTTGAGCACCCGGAGGACGACCCCAGAGAGGCCGTAGCAGTGACCTCCTGAGCACCTGGAGGACGACCCCCAGAGAGGCCGTAGCAGTGACCTCCTGAGCACCTGGAGGATGACCCCAGAGAGGCCGTAGCAGTGACCTCCTGAGCACCTGGTGGATGACCCCAGATAGGCAGTAGCAGTGAGCACCTGGTGGATGACCCCAGAGAGGCCGTAGCAGTGACCTCCTGAGCACCTGGAGGACGACCCCAGAGAGGCCGTAGCAGTGACCTCCTGAGCACCTGGTGGATGACCCCAGATAGGCAGTAGCAGTGAGCACCTGGTGGATGACCCCAGAGAGGCCGTAGCAGTGACCTCCTGAGCACCTGGAGGACGACCCCAGAGAGGCCGTAGCAGTGACCTCCTGAGCACCTGGAGGACGACCCCAGAGAGGCAGTAGCAGTGACCTCCTGAGCACCTGGAGGACGACCCCAGAGAGGCAGTAGCAGTGACCTCCTGAGCACCTGGTGGATGACCCCAGAGAGGCCGTAGCAGTGACCTCCTGAGCACCTGGTGGATGACTCCAGAGAGGCCGTAGCAGTGACCTCCTGAGCACCTGGAGGATGACCCCAGAGAGGCCGTAGCAGTGACCTCCTGAGCACCTGGAGGACGACCCCAGAGAGGCCGTAGCAGTGACCTCCTGAGCACCTGGAGGACGACCCCAGAGAGGCCGTAGCAGTGACCTCCTGAGCACCTGGGGGATGACCCCAGAGAGGCAGTAGCAGTGACCTCCTGAGCACTTGGTGGATGACCCCAGAGAGGCCGTAGCAGTGACCTCCTGAGCACCTGGAGGATGACCCCAGAGAGACAGTAGCAGTGACCTCCTGAGCACCTGGGGGACGACCCCAGAGAGGCCGTAGCAGTGACCTTCTGAGCACCTGGAGGACGACCCCAGAGAGGCAGTAGCAGTGACCTCCTGAGCACATGGTGGATGACCCCAGAGAGGCCGTAGCAGTGACCTCCTGAGCACCTGGAGGACGACCCCAGAGAGGCCGTAGCAGTGACCTCCTGAGCACCTGGAGAACGACCCCAGAGAGGCCGTAGCAGTGACCTCCTGAGCACCTGGAGGACGACCCCAGAGAGGCAGTAGCAGTGACCTCCTGAGCACCTGGAGGACGACCCCAGAGAGGCAGTAGCAGTGACCTCCTGAGCACCTGGAGAACGACCCCAGAGAGGCAGTAGCAGTGACCTCCTGAGCACCTGGAGGACGACCCCAGAGAGGCAGTAGCAGTGACCTCCTGAGCACCTGGAGGACGACCCCAGAGAGGCAGTAGCAGTGACCTCCTGAGCACCTGGAGGACGACCCCCCGGGGAGGCAGTAGCAGTGACCTCCTGAGCACCTGGAGGACGACCCCAGAGAGGCAGTAGCAGTGACCTCCTGAGCACCTGGAGGACGACCCCAGAGAGGCAGTAGCAGTGACCTCCTGAGCACCTGGTGGATGACCCCAGAGAAGCCGTAGTAGTGACCTCCTGAGCACCTGGAGGACGACCCCAGAGAGGCCGTAGCAGTGACCTCCTGAGCACCTGGAGGATGACCCCAGAGAGGCCGTAGCAGTGACCTCCTGAGCACCTGGTGGATGACCCCAGATAGGCAGTAGCAGTGAGCACCTGGTGGATGACCCCAGAGAGGCCGTAGTAGTGACCTCCTGAGCACCTGGAGGACGACCCCAGAGAGGCAGTAGCAGTGTCCTCCTGAGCACCTGGAGGACGACCCCAGAGAGGCCGTAGCAGTGACCTCCTGAGCACCTGGAGGACGACCCCAGAGAGGCCGTAGCAGTGACCTCCTGAGCACCTGGAGGACGACCCCAGAGAGGCAGTAGCAGTGACCTCCTGAGCACCTGGTGGATGACCCCAGAGAGGCCGTAGCAGTGTCCTCCTGAGCACCTGGAGGACGACCCCAGAGAGGCAGTAGCAGTGACCTCCTGAGCACCTGGAGGACGACCCCAGAGAGGCAGTAGCAGTGACCTCCTGAGCACCTGGAGGACGACCCCAGAGAGGCCGTAGCAGTGACCTCCTGAGCACCTGGAGGACGACCCCAGAGAGGCAGTAGCAGTGACCTCCTGAGCACCTGGAGGACGACCCCAGAGAGGCCGTAGCAGTGACCTCCTGAGCACCTGGAAGAGCGGATCCGTTGTTCCAGCAAACCACTGGTCCGACGATGGCTGACAGAAAGAGTGTGAGACCACGCGGAGAGCGGAGAAGAGTTTTCAGAGACCTACTCGGGGGAAGATTAACTTGGAACTTTAAATCATGGCAACCGGTGTCATGCGGAGTGACGTCATGCGTACGTCTCCGTGGCAACGGGGTCACGTGACCCCGAGGCGTCATTTCATGCCGCCAAACAAGGTGAGGGTGACGCAAGAGCGAGGGGGAGCAGGCAGGGGGGCACAGCTCAAAAAGTGTGCGCTCCCCTGCTTTAGATATTGGTTTATATAGATAGATAAATACAGTTATTATTGTTGGTTATTTTAGTTTATGTTCTATGGGAAGTGTTTGAGAAGAGGAGGAAATGTAGTGTATTGGGTACTTCCTGGTCACTGTCATGCGATGCTGTGATATCACCACTCTGCTTCCTGGGTCAGAGGTCAGAGTGAGAACTATGCAGAGTAACATCTGGGATTAGACAGACAGCCGAGACTATAAAGAAGGATAATTAAACACCCACAAGGTAGTGTGTTATTGTGAAGCAGAAACACTTAGACATAACAGACACAGTGTGCGGTTGGGGGGACACACAGTGTGCGGTTGGGGGGGGGGACAGTGTGCAGTTGGGGGGGGGACAGTGTGCGGTTGGGGGGGGGACAGTGTGCGGTTGGGGGGGGGACAGTGTGCGGTTGGGGGGGGAGACACAATGTGCGGTTGGGGGGGGGGACACAGTGTGCGGTTGGGGGGGGACACAGTGTGCGGTTGGGGGGGGACACAGTGTGCGGTTGGGGGGACACAGTGTGCGGTTGGGGGGGACACAGTGTGCGGATGGGGGGGGACACAGTGTGCGGTTGGGGGGGCACAGTGTGCGGTTGGGGCGAGACAAAGTGTGCGGTTGGGGGGGGACACAGTGTGCGGTTGGGGGGAGGGACAACGTGTGCGGTTGGGGGGGGGGACACAGTGTGCGGTTGGGGGGGACACAGTGTGCGGTTGGGGGGGGGACACAGTGTGCGGTTGGGGGGGACACAGTGTGCGGTTGGGGGAGGACACAGTGTGCGGTTGGGGGGACACAGTGTGCGGTTTGGGGGCGGGACACAGTGTGCAGTTGGGGGGGACACAGTGTGCAGTTGGGGGGGGACACAGTGTGCGGTTGGGGGCGGGACACAGTGTGCGGTTGGGGGGGGACACAGTGTGCGGTTGGGGGGGGACACAGTGTGTGGTTGGGGGGGGGACACAGTGTGCGGTTGGGGGGGGACACAGTGTGCGGTTGGGGGGGATACAGTGTGCGGTTGGAGGGGGCACAGTGTGCGGTTGGGGGGCGGGACACAGTGTGCGGTTGGGAGGACACAGTGTGCGGTTGGGGGCGGGACACAGTGTGCAGTTGGGGGGGACACAGTGTGCAGTTGGGGGGGGACACAGTGTGCGGTTGGGGGGGGACACAGTGTGCGGTTGGGGGAGGACACAGTGTGCGGTTGGGGGCGGGACACAGTGTGCAGTTGGGGGGGACACAGTGTGCAGTTGGGGGGGGACACAGTGTGCGGTTGGGGCGGGACACAGTGTGCGGTTGGGGGGCGGGACACAGTGTGCGGTTGGGGGGAGGGACAGTGTGCGGTTGGGGGGGGGGACAGTGTGCGGTTGGGGGGCGGGACACAGTGTGCGGTTGGGGGGGGCACAGTGTGCGGTTGGGGGGGGCACAGTGTGCGGTTGGGGGGGCACAGTGTGCGGTTGGGGGGCGGGACACAGTGTGCGGTTGGGGGGGGCACAGTGTGCGGTTGGGGGGGGCACAGTGTGCGGTTGGGGGGGGCACAGTGTGCGGTTGGGGGGGGCACAGTGTGCGGTTGGGGGGCGGGACACAGTGTGCGGTTGGGGGGGGACACAGTGTGCGGTTGGGGGGGGACACAGTGTGCGGTTGGGGGGCGGGACACAGTGTGCGGTTGGGGGGGGACACAGTGTGCGGTTGGGGGGGATACAGTGTGCGGTTGGAGGGGGCACAGTGTGCGGTTGGGGGGCGGAACACAGTGTGCGGTTGGGGGGGGGACACAGTGTGCGGTTGGGGGGGGACACAGTGTGCGGTTGGGGGGGGGACACAGTGTGCGGTTGGGGGGGGGACACAGTGTGCGGTTGGGGGGCGGAACACAGTGTGCGGTTGGGGGGCGGGACACAGTGTGCGGTTGGGGGGCGGGACACAGTGTGCGGTTGGGGGGGGACACAGTGTGCGGTTGGGGGGGGACACAGTGTGCGGTTGGGGGGGGGGACAGTGTGCGGTTGGGGGGGGATACAGTGTGCGGTTGGAGGGGGCACAGTGTGCGGTTGGGGGGCGGGACACAGTGTGCGGTTGGGGGGACGACACAGTGTGCGTTTGGGGGGGGACACAGTGTGCGGTTGGGGGGGGCACAGTGTGCGGTTGGGGGGGACACAGTGTGCAGTTGGGGGGGGAACACAGTGTGCGGTTGGGGGGGGAACACAGTGTGCGGTTGGGGGGGGACACAGTGTGCGGTTGGGGGGGCACAGTGTGCGGTTGGGGGGACACAGTGTGCGGTTGGGGGGGGGGGGACACAGTGTGCGGTTGGGGGGGGCACAGTGTGCGGTTGGGGGGGGCACAGTGTGCGGTTGGGGGGGGCACAGTGTGCGGTTGGGGGGACACAGTGTGCGGTTGGGGGGGGTACACAGTGTGCGGTTGGGGGGGGCACAGTGTGCGGTTGGGGGGGGGGGACACAGTGTGCGGTTGGGGGGGGCACAGTGTTGCGGTTGGGGGGGAGGACAGTGTGCATCTGTAGTTGGCGTGTGTTGGTGCGTCTGCGCGGGTCTCACATGTTTGCTCCTCTGTTCTCCCAGGATGAGACATTCTCTCTGGCGGTCTCAGGAGAGATTCCCCGGCTGTGGCACCGTGTGTGCATGATGCTGCGCGTGTCCCATCAAAGAGCGCCACGGGAGGGAGACACGCCACGGGAGGGAGACACGCCACGGGAGGGAGACACGCCACGGGAGGGAGACACGCCGCCAGACTGTGCAGAGCCGAACTGGGGACTACTGTCTGGGCGGGGTCAGTCACAGAGGGGCGGGGTCAGTCACACAGGGGCGGAGTCAGTCACACAGGGGCGGAGTCAGTCACACAGGGGCGGGGTCAGTCACACAGGGGCGGAGTCAGTCACACAGGGCGGGGTCAGTCACACAGGGGCGGAGTCAGTCACACAGGCGGGGTCAGTCACACAGGGGCGGAGTCAGTCACACAGGGGCGGAGTCAGTCACACAGGGGCGGAGTCAGTCACACAGGGGCGGAGTCAGTCACACAGGGGCGGGGTCACATAGGGGCGGAGTCAGTCACACGGGGGCGGAGTCGGTCACACGGGGGCGGGGTCGGTCACACGGGGGCAAGGTCGGTCACACGGGGGCGGGGGCGGTCACACGGGGGCGGGGTCAGTCACACGGGGGCGGGGTCAGTCACACGGGGGCGGAGTCAGTCACACGGGGCGGAGTCAGTCACACGGGGGCGGAGTCAGTCACACGGGAGCGGAGTCAGTCACACGGGGGCGGGGGTCAGTCACACGGGGGCGGGGGTCAGTCACACGGGGGCGGGGGTCAGTCACACGGGGGCGGGGGTCAGTCACACGGGGGCGGGGGTCAGTCACACGGGGGCGGGGGTCAGTCACACGGGGGCGGGGGTCAGTCACACGGGGCGGAGTCAGTCACACAAGGGGGCGGAGTCAGTCACACAAGGGGGCGGAGTCAGTCACACAAGGGGGCGGAGTCAGTCACACAAGGGGGCGGAGTCAGTCACACAAGGGGGCGGAGTCAGTCACACAAAGGGGCGGAGTCAGTCACACAAAGGGGCGGAGTCAGTCACACAAAGGGGCGGAGTCAGTCACACACGGGGGCGGAGTCAGTTGCACGGGGGCGGAGTCAGTCGCACGGGGTGGGGGTCAGTCGCACGGGGCGGGGGTCAATCGCACGGGTTAGTCACACGAGGCAGCAGTGGGGTCAGTCACACAGGGACAGGGTCAGTCACACGGGTTAGTCACACGGGGCAGCAGTGGGGTCAGTCACACAGGGAGGGGGTCAGTCACACGGGTTAGTCACACGGGGCAGCAGTGGGGTCAGTCACACAGGGACGGGGTCAGTCACACCGGGCGGGGGTTAGTCACACGGGTCAGTCACACAGGGAGGGGGCGGGGTTAGTCACACAGGGAGGGGGCGGGGTTAGTCACACAGGGAGGGGGCGGGGTTAGTCACACAGGGAGGGGGCGGGGTCAGTCACACAGGGAGGGGGCGGGGTTAGTCACACAGGGAGGGGGCGGGGTCAGTCACACAGGGAGGGGGCGGGGTCAGTCACACAGGGAGGGGGCGGGGTCAGTCACACAGGGAGGGGGCGGGGTCAGTCACACCGGGCGGGGGTTAGTCACATGGGTCAGTCACACAGGGAGGGGGCGGGGTCAGTCACACCGGGCGG
The DNA here is from genome assembly GCF_040206685.1 of Ascaphus truei. Lineage (NCBI taxonomy): Eukaryota > Metazoa > Chordata > Amphibia > Anura > Ascaphidae > Ascaphus > Ascaphus truei. The sequence goes on along the minus strand of NW_027456798.1, from coordinate 214,464 downwards.
GGGTTAGTCACACGGGTCAGTCACACGGGTTAGTCACACGGGGCAGCAGTGGGGTCAGTCACACAGGGAGGGGGCGGGGTCAGTCACACAGGGAGGGGGCGGGGTTAGTCACACAGGGAGGGGGCGGGGTCAGTCACACAGGGAGGGGGCGGGGTCAGTCACACAGGGAGGGGGCGGGGTCAGTCACACAGGGAGGGGGCGGGGTCAGTCACACTGGGCGGGGGTTAGTCACACGGGTCAGTCACACAGGGAGGGGGCGGGGTCAGTCACACCGGGCGGGGGTTAGTCACACGGGTCAGTCACACGGGTTAGTCACACGGGGCAGCAGTGGGGTCAGTCACACAGGGAGGGGGCGGGGTCAGTCACACCGGGCGGGGGTTAGTCACACGGGTCAGTCACACAGGGAGGGGGCGGGGTCAGTCACACCGGGCGGGGGTTAGTCACACGGGTCAGTCACACAGGGAGGGGGCGGGGTCAGTCACACCGGGCGGGGGTTAGTCACACGGGTCAGTCACACGGGTTAGTCACACGGGGCAGCAGTGGGGTCAGTCACACAGGGAGGGGGCGGGGTCAGTCACACAGGGAGGGGGCGGGGTTAGTCACACAGGAAGGGGGCGGGGTTAGTCACACAGGGAGGGGGCGGGGTTAGTCACACAGGGAGGGGGCGGGGTTAGTCACACAGGGAGGGGGCGGGGTTAGTCACACAGGGAGGGGGCGGGGTTAGTCACACAGGGAGGGGGCGGGGTCAGTCACACAGGGAGGGGGCGGGGTCAGTCACACAGGGAGGGGGCGGGGTCAGTCACACCGGGCGGGGGTTAGTCACACGGGTCAGTCACACAGGGAGGGGGCGGGGTCAGTCACACCGGGCGGGGGTTAGTCACACGGGTCAGTCACACGGGTTAGTCACACGGGGCAGCAGTGGGGTCAGTCACACAGGGAGGGGGCGGGGTCAGTCACACAGGGAGGGGGCGGGGTTAGTCACACAGGGAGGGGGCGGGGTCAGTCACACAGGGAGGGGGCGGGGTTAGTCACACAGGGAGGGGGCGGGGTCAGTCACACAGGGAGGGGGCGGGGTCAGTCACACAGGGAGGGGGCGGGGTTAGTCACACAGGGAGGGGGCGGGGTCAGTCACACAGGGAGGGGGCGGGGTTAGTCACACAGGGAGGGGGTCAGTCACACGGGTTAGTCACACAGGGAGGGGGCGGGGTTAGTCACACAGGGAGGGGGCGGGGTCAGTCACACAGGGAGGGGGCGGGGTCAGTCACACAGGGAGGGGGCGGGGTTAGTCACACAGGGAGGGGGCGGGGTTAGTCACACAGGGAGGGGGCGGGGTCAGTCACACAGGGAGGGGGCGGGGTCAGTCACACAGGGAGGGGGCGGGGTCAGTCACACCGGGCGGGGGTTAGTCACATGGGTCAGTCACACAGGGAGGGGGCGGGGTCAGTCACACCGGGCGGGGGTTAGTCACATGGGTCAGTCACACAGGGAGGGGGCGTAGTCTTTTGAGTTCTTTGCTGTTGTGCTGATGATACATTAACTGTCCTAGGGGTCGTGACCTTCCTTGACCTGGCTCTGGTAACCTCTGTGCGGGATCCTGATCACTTCCTGTCTCTTCTGGGAAACCCTGATGGCATCGTCATGGCAACCATGAGCCACCTGCTGAACACCAACTTCCTGGGTCACATGACAGCGGCGTAAGTGACCTCACAAGATGCAGTGACGCGCCGTGACGCCCCCTGCTTCCTCACTCCCCAACGCCGTGACGCCCCCTGCTTCCTCACTCCCCAACGCCGTGACGCCCCCTGCTTCCTCACTCCCCAACGCCGTGACGCCCCCTGCTTCCTCACTCCCCAACGCCGTGACGCCCCCTGCTTCCTCACTCCCCAACGCCGTGACGCCCCCTGCTTCCTCACTCCCCAACGCCGTGACGCCCCCTGCTTCCTCACTCCCCAACGCCGTGACGCCCCCTGCTTCCTCACTCCCCAACGCCATGACGCCCCTGCTTCCTCACTCCCCAACGCCGTGACGCCCCCTGCTTCCTCACTCCCCAACGCCGTGACGCCCCCTGCTTCCTCACTCCCCAACGCCGTGACGCCCCCTGCTTCCTCACTCCCCAACGCCGTGACGCCCCCCAACGCCCCCTGCTTCCTCACTCCCCAACGCCCCCTGCTTCCTCACTCCCCAACGCCGTGACGCCCCCTGCTTCCTCACTCCCCAACGCCGTGACGCCCCCTGCTTCCTCACTCACCAACGCCGTGACGCCCCCTGCTTCCTCACTCCCCAACGCCGTGACGCCCCCTGCTTCCTCACTCCCCAACGCCGTGACGCCCCCTGCTTCCTCACTCCCCAACGCCGTGACGCCCCCTGCTTCCTCACTCCCCAACGCCGTGACGCCCCCTTCTTCCTCACTCCCCAACGCCGTGACGCCCCCTTCTTCCTCACTCCCCAACGCCGTGACGCCCCCTGCTTCCTCACTCCCCAACGCCGTGACGCCCCCTGCTTCCTCACTCCCCAACGCCGTGACGCCCCCTGCTTCCTCACTCCCCAACGCCGTGACGCCCCCTGCTTCCTCACTCCCCAACGCCGTGACGCCCCCTGCTTCCTCACTCCGATGGGATGGGGGTGGATGGATGAGTGATGGGAGCAGTGTAGGTGAGAGTGATAGGATGGGGGTGGATGAGAGTGATGGGAGCAGTGTAGGTGAGAGTGATGGGATGGGGGTGGATGGATGAGTGATGGGAGCAGTGTAGGTGAGAGTGATGGGATGGGGGTGGATGGATGAGAGTGATGGGAGCAGTGTAGGTGAGAGTGATGGGATGGGGGAGGATGGATGAGTGATGGGAGCAGTGTAGGTGAGAGTGATGGGATGGGATGGGGGTGGATGGATGAGAGTGATGGGATGGGGGTGGATGGATGAGCGTGATGGGACGGGAGCAGTGTAGGTGAGAGTGATGGGGGAGGATGGATGAGTGATGGGAGCAGTGTAGGTGAGAGTGATGGGATGAGGGGTGGATGGATGAGTTATGAGAGCAGTGTAGGTGAGTGATGGGATGGGGGTGGATGGATGAGAGTGATGGGATGGGGCTGGATGGATGAGAGTGATGGGAGCAGTGTAGGTGAGAGTGATGGGATGGGGGTGGATGGATGAGTGATGGGAGCAGTGTAGGTGAGAGTGATGGGATGGGGGTGGATGGATGAGAGTGATGGGAGCAGTGTAGGTGAGAGTGATGGATGGGGGTGGATGGATGAGAGTGATGGGAGCAGTGTAGGTGAGAGTGATGGGATGGGGGTGGATGGATGAGAGTGATGGGAGCAGTGTAGGTGAGAGTGATGGGATGGGGGTGGATGGAAGAGTGATGGGAGCAGTGTAGGTGAGAGTGATGGGATGAGGGGTGGATGGATGAGTGATGGGAGCAGTGTAGGTGAGAGTGATGGGATGGGAGTGGATGGATGAGAGTGATGGGAGCAGTGTAGGTGAGAGTGATGGGATGGGGGTGGATGGATGAGAGTGATGAGAGCAGTGTAGGTGAGAGTGATGGGATGGGGGTGGATGGATGAGTGATGGGAGCAGTGTAGGTGAGAGTGATTGGATGAGGGGGTTGAAGGATGGATGAGTGATGGGAGCAGTGTAGGTGAGAGTGATTGGATGAGGGGGTTGAAGGATGAGTGAGTGATGGGAGAAGTGTAGGAGAGCAGTGTACGTGAGAGTATCCACCTCTCATCCTATCACTCTCACCTACACTGCTTCCATCACTCTCATCCATCCACCCCCATCCCATCACTCTCACCTAGTGAGTGATGGGAGCAGTGTAGGTGAGAGTGATGGGATGGGATGGGGGTGGATGGATGAGAGTGATGGGATGGGGGTGGATGGATGAGCGTGATGGGACGGGAGCAGTGTAGGTGAGAGTGATGGGGGAGGATGGATGAGTGATGGGAGCAGTGTAGGTGAGAGTGATGGGATGAGGGGTGGATGGATGAGTTATGAGAGCAGTGTAGGTGAGTGATGGGATGGGGGTGGATGGATGAGAGTGATGGGATGGGGCTGGATGGATGAGAGTGATGGGAGCAGTGTAGGTGAGAGTGATGGGATGGGGGTGGATGGATGAGTGATGGAGCAGTGTAGGTGAGAGTGATGGGATGGGGGTGGATGGATGAGAGTGATGGAGCAGTGTAGGTGAGAGTGATGGATGGGGGTGGATGGATGAGAGTGATGGGAGCAGTGTAGGTGAGAGTGATGGGATGGGGGTGGATGGATGAGAGTGATGGGAGCAGTGTAGGTGAGAGTGATGGGATGGGGGTGGATGGAAGAGTGATGGGAGCAGTGTAGGTGAGAGTGATGGGATGAGGGGTGGATGGATGAGTGATGGGAGCAGTGTAGGTGAGAGTGATGGGATGGGAGTGGATGGATGAGAGTGATGGGAGCAGTGTAGGTGAGAGTGATGGGATGGGGGTGGATGGATGAGAGTGATGAGAGCAGTGTAGGTGAGAGTGATGGGATGGGGGTGGATGGATGAGTGATGGGAGCAGTGTAGGTGAGAGTGATTGGATGAGGGGGTTGAAGGATGGATGAGTGATGGGAGCAGTGTAGGTGAGAGTGATTGGATGAGGGGGTTGAAGGATGAGTGAGTGATGGGAGAAGTGTAGGAGAGCAGTGTACGTGAGAGTATCCACCTCTCATCCTATCACTCTCACCTACACTGCTTCCATCACTCTCATCCATCCACCCCCATCCCATCACTCTCACCTACACTGCTCTCATCACTCATCCATCCACCCCTCATCCCATCACTCTCATCCATCCACCCCCATCCCATCACTCACCTACACTGCTCTCATCACTCATCCATCCACCCCCATCCCATCACTCTCACCTACACTGCTCCCATCACTCATCCATCCACCTCTCATCCCATCACTCTCACCTACACTGCTCTCATCACTCATCCATCCACCCCTCATCCCATCACTCTCACCTACACTGCTCTCATCACTCATCCATCCACCCCTCATCCCATCACTCTCACCTACACTGCTCCCATCACTCTCATCCATCCACCCCCATCCCATCGATCTCACCTACACCTCTCCCATCACTCTCATCCACCCCCATCCCATCACTCTCACCTACACTGCTCTCATCACTCATCCATCCACCCCCATCACTCATCCATCCACCCCCCTCACTCATCCATCCACCCCTCATCCCATCACTCTCACCTACACTGCTCCCATCACTCTCATCCATCCACCCCCATCCCATCACTCTCACCTACACTGCTCTCATCACTCATCCATCCACCCCTCATCCCATCACTCTCACCTACACTGCTCCCATCACTCCTCCATCCATCACTCATCCAATTACTCTCACCTACACTGTTCCTATCACTCATTCATCCACCCTCATCCCATCGATCTCACCTACACTTCTCCAGTCTCTCATCCATCCACCCCTCATTCCATCACTCTCATCCATCCACCCCTCATCCCATCACTCATCCATCCGCCACTCACCCATCACTCTCACCTACACTGCTCCCATCCACTCTCATCCATCCACCCCATCCCATCACTCTCACATACACTGCTCTCATCACTCATCCATCCACCCCCATCCCATCACTCTCACCTACACTGCTCCCATCACTCTCATCCATCCACCCCCATCCCATTACTCTCACCTACACTGCTCCCATCACTCTCATCCATCCACCCCCATCCCATCACTCTCACCTACACTGCTCCCATCACTCTCATCCATCCGCCACTCACCCAACACTCTCACCTACACTGCTCCCATCACTCCTCCATCCATCACTCATCCAATTTATCTCACCTACACTGTTCCTACCACTCATCCATCCGCCACTCACCCATCACTCTCACCTACACTGCTCCCATCACTCTCATCCATCCACCCCTCATTCATCACTCTCATCCATCCACCCCTCATTCCATCACTCTCATCCATCCACCCGTCATCCCATCACTCTCACCTACACTGCTCCCATCACTCCTCCATCAATCACTCATCCAATTACTCTCACCTACACTGTTCCTATCACTCATTCATCCACCCTCATCCCATCGATCTCACCTACACTGCTCCAGTCTCTCATCCATCTACCCCTCATTCCATCACTCTCATCCATCCACCCCTCATTCCATCACTCTCATCCATCCACCCCTCATCCCATCACTCATCCATCCACCCCTCATCCCATCACTCATCCATCCACCCCTCATCCCATCACTCATCCATCCGCCACTCACCCATCACTCTCACCTACACTGCTCCCATCACTTTCATCCATCCACCCCTCATTCCATCACTCTCATCCATCCACCCCTCATTCCATCACTCTCATCCATCCACCCGTCATCCCATCACCCTCACCTACACTGCTCCCATCACTCTCATCCATCCACCCCTCATTCCATCACTCTCATCCATCCACACCCATCCCATCACTCTCACCTACACTGCTCCCATCACTCCTCCATTAATTACTCTCACCTACACTGTTCCTATCACTCATTCATCCACCCTCATCCCATCGATCTCACCTACACTGCTCCAGTCTCTCATCCATCCACCCCTCATTCCATCACTCTCATCCATCCACCACTCACCCATCACTCTCACCTACACTGCTCCCATCACTCTCATCCATCCACCCCTCATCCCATCACTCATCCATCCGCCACTCACCCATCACTCTCACCTACACTGCTCCCATCACTCTCATCCATCCACCCCCATCCCATCACTCTCACCTACACTGCTCTCATCACTCATCCATCCACCCCCATCCCATCACTCTCACCTACACTGCTCCCATCACTCTCATCCATCCACCCCCATCCCATCACTCTCACCTACACTGCTCCCATCACTCTCATCCATCCGCCACTCACCCATCACTCTCACCTACACTGCTCCCATCACTCCTCCATCCATCACTCATCCAATTACTCTCACCTACACTGTTCCTACCACTCATCCATCCGCCACTCACCCATCACTCTCACCTACACTGCTCCCATCACTCATCCATCCGCCACTCACCCATCACTCTCACCTACACTGCTCCCATCACTCATCCATCCACCCCCATCCCATCACTCTCACCTACACTGCTCCCATCACTCTCATCCATCCACCCCTAATTCCATCACTCTCATCCATCCACCCCTCATCCCATCACTCTCACCTACACTGCTCCCATCACTCTCATCCATCCACCCCTCATTCCATCACTCTCATCCATCCACCCCTCATCCCATCACTCTCACCTACACTGCTCCCATCACTCATCCATCCACCCCATCCCATCACTCTCACCTACACTGCTCCCATCACTCATCCATCCACCCCCATCCCATCACTCTCACCTACACTGCTCCCATCACTCATCCATCCTCTTCTCATCCCATCACTCTCACCTACACTGCTCTCATCACTCATCCATCCACCCCTCATCCCATCACTCTCACCTACACTGCTCTCATCACTCATCCATCCACCCCTCATCCCATCACTCTCACCTACACTGCTCCCATCACTCTCATCCATCCACCCCCATCCCATCGATCTCACCTACACCTCTCCCATCACTCTCATCCACCCCCATCCCATCACTCTCACCTACACTGCTCTCATCACTCATCCATCCACCCCCATCACTCATCCATCCACCCCCCTCACTCATCCATCCACCCCTCATCCCATCACTCTCACCTACACTGCTCCCATCACTCTCATCCATCCACCCCCATCCCATCACTCTCACCTACACTGCTCTCATCACTCATCCATCCACCCCTCATCCCATCACTCTCACCTACACTGCTCCCATCACTCCTCCATCCATCACTCATCCAATTACTCTCACCTACACTGTTCCTATCACTCATTCATCCACCCTCATCCCATCGATCTCACCTACACTTCTCCAGTCTCTCATCCATCCACCCCTCATTCCATCACTCTCATCCATCCACCCCTCATCCCATCACTCATCCATCCGCCACTCACCCATCACTCTCACCTACACTGCTCCCATCACTCTCATCCATCCACCCCATCCCATCACTCTCACATACACTGCTCTCATCACTCATCCATCCACCCCCATCCCATCACTCTCACCTACACTGCTCCCATCACTCTCATCCATCCACCCCCATCCCATTACTCTCACCTACACTGCTCCCATCACTCTCATCCATCCACCCCCATCCCATCACTCTCACCTACACTGCTCCCATCACTCTCATCCATCCGCCACTCACCCAACACTCTCACCTACACTGCTCCCATCACTCCTCCATCCATCACTCATCCAATTTATCTCACCTACACTGTTCCTACCACTCATCCATCCGCCACTCACCCATCACTCTCACCTACACTGCTCCCATCACTCTCATCCATCCACCCCTCATTCCATCACTCTCATCCATCCACCCCTCATTCCATCACTCTCATCCATCCACCCGTCATCCCATCACTCTCACCTACACTGCTCCCATCACTCCTCCATCAATCACTCATCCAATTACTCTCACCTACACTGTTCCTATCACTCATTCATCCACCCTCATCCCATCGATCTCACCTACACTGCTCCAGTCTCTCATCCATCTACCCCTCATTCCATCACTCTCATCCATCCACCCCTCATTCCATCACTCTCATCCATCCACCCCTCATCCCATCACTCATCCATCCACCCCTCATCCCATCACTCATCCATCCACCCCTCATCCCATCACTCATCCATCCGCCACTCACCCATCACTCTCACCTACACTGCTCCCATCACTTTCATCCATCCACCCCTCATTCCATCACTCTCATCCATCCACCCCTCATTCCATCACTCTCATCCATCCACCCGTCATCCCATCACCCTCACCTACACTGCTCCCATCACTCTCATCCATCCACCCCTCATTCCATCACTCTCATCCATCCACACCCATCCCATCACTCTCACCTACACTGCTCCCATCACTCCTCCATTAATTACTCTCACCTACACTGTTCCTATCACTCATTCATCCACCCTCATCCCATCGATCTCACCTACACTGCTCCAGTCTCTCATCCATCCACCCCTCATTCCATCACTCTCATCCATCCACCACTCACCCATCACTCTCACCTACACTGCTCCCATCACTCTCATCCATCCACCCCTCATCCCATCACTCATCCATCCGCCACTCACCCATCACTCTCACCTACACTGCTCCCATCACTCTCATCCATCCACCCCCATCCCATCACTCTCACCTACACTGCTCTCATCACTCATCCATCCACCCCCATCCCATCACTCTCACCTACACTGCTCCCATCACTCTCATCCATCCACCCCCATCCCATCACTCTCACCTACACTGCTCCCATCACTCTCATCCATCCGCCACTCACCCATCACTCTCACCTACACTGCTCCCATCACTCCTCCATCCATCACTCATCCAATTACTCTCACCTACACTGTTCCTACCACTCATCCATCCGCCACTCACCCATCACTCTCACCTACACTGCTCCCATCACTCATCCATCCGCCACTCACCCATCACTCTCACCTACACTGCTCCCATCACTCATCCATCCACCCCCATCCCATCACTCTCACCTACACTGCTCCCATCACTCTCATCCATCCACCCCTAATTCCATCACTCTCATCCATCCACCCCTCATCCCATCACTCTCACCTACACTGCTCCCATCACTCTCATCCATCCACCCCTCATTCCATCACTCTCATCCATCCACCCCTCATCCCATCACTCTCACCTACACTGCTCCCATCACTCATCCATCCACCCCATCCCATCACTCTCACCTACACTGCTCCCATCACTCATCCATCCACCCCCATCCCATCACTCTCACCTACACTGCTCCCATCACTCATCCATCCTCTTCTCATCCCATCACTCTCACCTACACTGCTCCCATCACTCTCATCCATCCACCCCCATCCCATCACTCTCACCTACACTGCTCCCATCACTCATCCATCCTCTTCTCATCCCATCACTCTCACCTACACTGCTCCCATCACTCTCATCCATCCACCCCCATCCCATCACTCTCATCCATCCACCCCCATCCCATCACTCTCACCTACACTGCTCCCATCACTCTCATCCATCCACCCCCATCCCATCACTCTCACCTACACTGCTCCCATCACTGTCATCCATCCACCCCCATCCCATCACTCTCATCCATCCACCCCCATCCCATCACTCTCACCTACACTGCTCCCACCACTCTCATCCACCCCCATCCCATCACTCTCATCCATCCACCCCCATCCCATCACTCTCACCTACACTGCTCCCATCACTCTCATCCATCCACCCCCATCCCATCACTCTCACCTACACTGCTCCCATCACTGTCATCCATCCACCCCCATCCCATCACTCTCATCCATCCACCCCCATTCCATCACTCTCACCTACACTGCTCCCATCACTCTCATCCACCCCCATCCCATCACTCTCATCCATCCACCCCCATCCCATCACTTTCACCTACACTGCTCCCATCACTCTCATCCATCCACCCCTCATTCCATCACTCTCATCCATCCACCCCCATCCCATCACTCTCACCTACACTGCTCCCATCACTCTCATCCATCCACCCCTCATTCCATCACTCTCATCCATCCACCCTCATCCCATCACTCTCACCTACACTGCTCCCATCACTCATCCATCCACCCCCATCCCATCACTCTCACCTACACTGCTCCCATCACTCTCATCCATCCACACCCATCCCATCACTCTCACCTACACTGCTCCCATCACTCTCATCCATCCACCCCCATCCCATCACTCTCACCTATACTGCTCCCATCACTCTCATCCATCCACCCCCATCCCATCACTCTCACCTACACTGCTCCCATCACTCATCCATCCACCCCCATCCCATCACTCTCACCTACACTGCTCCCATCACTCATCCATCCTCCCCATCCCATCACTCTCACCTACACTGCTCCCATCACTCATCCATCCACTTCTCATCCCATCGATCTCACCTACACTGCTCCCATCACTCATCCATCCTCCCCATCCCATCACTCTCACCTACACTGCTCCCATCACTCATCCATCCACTTCTCATCCCATCACTCTCACCTACAGTGCTCCCATCACTCTCATCCATCCACCCCTCATTCCATCACTCTCATCCATCCACCCCCATCCCATCACTCTCACCTACACTGCTCCCATCACTCTCATCCATCCACCCCCATCCCATCACTCTCATCCATCCACCCCCATCCCATCACTCTCACCTACACTGCTACCATCACTCATCCATCCACCCCTCATCCCATCACTCTCACCTACACTGCTCCCATCACTCCTCTATCCATCACTCACCCAATTACTCTCACCAACACTGTTCCTACCACTCATCCATCCGCCACTTACCCATCACTCTCACCTACACTGCTCCCATCACTCTCATCCATCCACCCCTCATCCCATCACTCTCACCTACACTGCTCCCATCACTCATCCATCCACCCCCATCCCATCACTCTCACCTACACTGCTCCCATCACTCATCCATCCACCCCCATCCCATCACTCTCACCTACACTGCTCCCATCACTCACCCATCCACTTCTCATCCCATCACTCTCACCTACACTGCTCCCATCACTCATCCATCCAGCCCCATCCCATCACTCTCACCTACACTGCTCCCATCACTCATCCATTGACCCCCATCCCATCACTCTCATCCATCCACCCCCATCCCATCACTCTCACCTACACTGCTCCCATCACTCATCCATCCACTTCTCATCCCATCACTCTCACCTACACTGCTCCCATCACTCTCATCCATCCACCCCCATCCCATCACTCTCATCCATCCACCCCCATCCCATCACTCTCACCTACACTGCTCCCATCACTCTCATCCACCCCCATCCCATCACTCTCATCCACCCCCATCCCATCACTTTCACCTACACTGCTCCCATCACTCTCATCCATCCACCCCCATCCCATCACTTTCACCTACACTACTCCCATCACTCATCCATCCACTCCCATCCCATCACTCTCACCTACACTGCTCCCATTACTCATCCATCCACCCCCATCCCATCACTCTCACCTACACTGCTCCCATCACTCATCCATCCAGCCCCATCCCATCACTCTCACCTACACTGCTCCCATCACTCTCATCCATCCGCCACTCACCTATCACTCTCACCTACACTGCTCCCATCACTCTCATCCATCCACTCCCATCCCATCACTCTCATTTACACTGCTCTCATCACTCATCCATCCACTTCTCATCCCATTACTCTCACCTACACTGCTCCCATCACTCTCATCCATCCACCCCTCATTCCAGCACTCTCATCCATCCACCCCCATCCCATCACTCTCACCTACACTGCTCCCATCACTCTCATCCACCCCCATCCCATCACTCTCATCCATCCACCCCCATCCCATCACTCTCACCTACACTGCTCCCATCACTCTCATCCATCCACCCCCATCCCATCACTCTCACCTACACTGCTCCCGTCACTATCATCCACCCCCATCCCATCACTCTCACCTACACTGCTCCCAACACTCTCATCCATCCACCCCCATCCCATCACTCTCACCTACACTGCTCCCATCACTCTCATCCATCCACCCGCATCCCATCACTCTCACCTACACTGCTCCCATCACTATCATCCACCCCCATCCCATCACTCTCACCTACACTGCTCCCATCACTATCATCCACCCCCATCCCATCACTCTCACCTACACTGCTCCCATCACTATCATCCACCCCCATCCCATCACTCTCACCTACACTGCTCCCATCACTCATCCATCCACCCCATCCCATCACTCTCACCTACACTGCTCCCATCACTCATCCACCCCCATCCCATCACTCTCACCTACTGTACACTGCTCCCATCACTCTCATCCATCCACCCCCATCCCATCACTCTCACCTACACTGCTCCCATCACTCCCATCCATCCACCCCCATCCCATCACTCTCACCTACACTGCTCCCATCACTCTCATCCATCCACCCCCATCCCATCACTCTCACCTACACTGCTCCCATCACTCTCACCTACGCTGCTCCCATCACTCTCATCCACCCACCCCTCATCCCATCACTCTCACCTACACTGCTCCCATCACTCTCATCCACCCCCATCCCATCACTCTCACCTACACTGCTCCCATCACTCTCATCCACCCCCATCCCATCACACATCCATCCACCCATCATCCCATCACTCTCACCTACACTGCTCCCATCACTCTCATCCATCCACCCTCATTCCATCACTCTCATCCATCCACCCCTCATCCCATCACTCTCACCTACACCGCTCCCATCACTCTCATCCATCCACCCCCATCCCATCACTCTCACCTACACTGCTCCCATCACTCTCATCCATCCACCCCCATCCCATCACTCTCACCTACACTACTCCCATCACTCTCATCCATCCAGCCCCATCCCATCACTCTCACCTACACTGCTCCCATCACTCATCCATCCACTTCTCATCCCATCACTCTCACCTACACTGCTCACATCACTCTCATCCATCCACCCCATCCCATCACTCTCACCTACACTGCTCCCATCACTCTCATCCATCCACCCCCATCTACACTGCTCCCATCACTCTCATCCATCCACCCCCATCCCATCACTCTCACCTACACTGCTCCCATCACTCTCATCCACCCCCATCCCATCACTCTCACCTACACTGCTCCCATCACTCTCATCCATCCACCCCCATCCCATCACTCTCATCCATCCACCCCCATCCCATCACTCTCACCTACACTGCTCCCATCACTCTCATCCACCCCCATCGCATCACTCTCACCTACACTGCTCCCATCACTCTCATCCATCCACCCCTCATTCCATCACTCTCACCTACACTGCTCCCATCACTCTCATCCATCCACCCCCATCCCATCACTCTCACCTACACTGCTCCCACCACTCTCATCCACCCCCATCCCATCACTCTCACCTACACTACTCCCATCACTCATCCATCCACCCCCATCCCATCACTCTCACCTACACTGCTCCCATTACTCATCCATCCACCCCCATCCCATCACTCTCACCTACACTGCTCCCATCACTCTCATCCATCCACCCCCATCCCATCACTCTCACCTACACTGCTCCCATCACTCATCCATCCACCCCCATCCCATCACTCTCACCTACACTGCTCCCATCACTCTCATCCATCCAGCCCCATCCCATCACTCTCACCTACACTGCTCCCATCACTCTCATCCATCCATCCCCATCCCCATCCCATCACTCTCACCTACACTGCTCCCATCACTCTCATCCATCCACCCCCATCCCATCACTCTCACCTACACTGCTCCCATCACTCTCATCCATCCGCCACTCACCTATCACTCTCACCTACACTGCTCCCATCACTCTCATCCATCCACCCCCATCCCATCACTCTCACCTACACTGCTCCCATCACTCTCATCCATCCACCCCCATCCCATCACTCTCACCTACACTGCTCCCATCACTCTCATCCATCCGCCACTCACCTATCACTCTCACCTATACTGCTCCCATCACTCTCATCTATCCACCCCCATCCCATCACTCTCACCTACACTGCTCCCATCACTCTCATCCATCCACCCCCATCCCATCACTCTCACCTACACTGCTCCCATCACTCTCATCCATCCGCCACTCACCTATCACTCTCACCTACACTGCTCCCATCACTCTCATCCATCCACCCCCATCCCATCACTCTCACCTACACAGCTCCCATCACTCTCATCCATCCACCCCCATCCCATCACTCTCACCTACACTGCTCCCATCACTCTCACCTACACTGCTCCCATCACTATCATCCACCCCCATCCCATCACTCTCACCTACACTGCTCCCATCACTCTCACCTACACTGCTCCCATCACTCATCCATCCACCCCCATCCCATCACTCTCACCTACACTGCTCCCATCACTCATCCATCCACCCCCATCCCATCACTCTCACCTACACTGCTCCCATCACTCTCATCCATCCACCCCCATCCCATCACTCTCACCTACACTACTCCCATCACTCATCCATCCAGCCCCATCCCATCACTCTCACCTACACTGCTCCCATCACTCATCCATCCACTTCTCATCCCATCACTCTCACCTACACTGCTCACATCACTCTCATCCATCCACCCCATCCCATCACTCTCACCTACACTGCTCCCATCACTCTCATCCATCCACCCCCATCCCATCACTCTCACCTACACTGCTCCCATCACTCTCATCCACCCCCATCCCATCACTCTCACCTACACTGCTCCCATCACTCTCATCCACCCCCATCCCATCACTCTCACCTACACTACTCCCATCACTCATCCATCCACCCCCATCCCATCACTCTCACCTACACTGCTCCCATCACTCTCATCCATCCACCCCCATCCCATCACTCTCACCTACACTGCTCCCATCACTCATCCATCCACCACCATCCCATCACTCTCACCTACACTGCTCCCATCACTCTCATCCATCCACCCCCATCCCATCACTCTCACCTACACTGCTCCCATCACTCTCATCCATCCACCCCCATCCCATCACTCTCACCTACACTGCTCCCATCACTCTCACCTACACTGCTCCCATCACTATCATCCACCCCCATCCCATCACTCTCACCTACACTGCTCCCATCACTCTCACCTACACTGCTCCCATCACTCTCATCCATCCACCCCCATCCCATCACTCTCACCTACACTGCTCCCATCACTCTCATCCATCCACCCCCATCCCATCACTCTCACCTACACTGCTCCCATCACTCTCATCCATCCACCCCATCCCATCACTCTCACCTACACTGCTCCCATCACTCTCATCAACCCATCCCCATCCCATCACTCTCACCTACACTGCTCCCATCACTCTCATCCATCCACCCCCATCCCATCACTCTCATCCATCCACCCCCATCCCATCACTCTCACCTACACTGCTCCCATCACTCTCATCCACCCCCATCCCATCACTCTCACCTACACTGCTCCCATCACTCTCATCCATCCATCCCATCACTCTCACCTACACTGCTCCCATCACTCTCATCCACCCATCCCCATCCCATCACTCTCACCTACACTGCTCCCATTACTCATCCATCCACCCCCATCCCATCACTCTCACCTACACTGCTCCCATCACTCTCATCCATCCACCCCCATCCCATCACTCTCACCTACACTGCTCCCATCACTCTCATCCATCCACCCCCATCCCATCACTCTCACCTACACTGCTCCCATCACTCTCACCTACACTGCTCCCATCACTCTCATCCATCCACCCCCATCCCATCACTCTCACCTACACTGCTCCCATCACTCTCATCCATCCATCCCCATCCCATCACTCTCACCTACACTGCTCCCATCACTCTCATCCATCCACCCCCATCCCATCACTCTCACCTACACTGCTCCCATCACTCTCATCCATCCACCCCATCCCATCACTTTCACCTAAACTGCTCCCATCACTCTCATCCATCCACCCCCATCCCATCACTCTCACCTACACTGCTCCCATCACTCTCATCCATCCACCCCTCATTCCATCACTCTCACCTACACTGCTCCCATCACTCTCATCCATCCACCCCATCCCATCACTCTTATCCATCCACTTCTCATCCCATCACTCTCACCTACACTGCTCCCATCACTCATCCATCCACCCCCATCCCATCACTCTCACCTACACTGCTCCCATCACTCTCATCCACCCCCATCCTATCACTCTCACCTACACTGCTCCCATCACTCTCATCCATCCACCCCCATTCCATCACTCTCATCCATCCACCCCCATCCCATCACTCTCACCTACACTGCTCCCATCACTCTCATCCACCCCCATCCCATCACTCTCATCCATCCACCCCCATCCCATCACTCTCACCTACACTGCTCCCATCACTCTCATCCATCCACCCCCATCCCATCACTCTCACCTACACTGCTCCCATCACTCTCATCCATCCACCCCCATCCCATCACTCTCACCTACACTGTTCCCATCACTCCTCCATCCACCCCCATCCCATCACTCTCACCTACACTGCTCCCATCACTCTCATCCATCCACCCCCATCCCATCACTCTCACCTACACTGCTCCCATCACTCTCATCCATCCACCCCCATCCCATCACTCTCACCTACACTGCTCCCATTACTCATCCATCCACCCCCATCCCATCACTCTCACCTACACTGCTCCCATCACTCTCATCCACCCCCATCCCATCACTCTCACCTACACTGCTCCCATTACTCATCCATCCACCCCCATCCCATCACTCTCACCTACACTGCTCCCATCACTCTCATCCACCCCCATCCCATCACTCTCACCTACACTGCTCCCTTCACTCTCATCCATCCACCCCTCATCCCATCACTCTCATCCATCCACCCCCATCCCATCACTCTCACCTACACTGCTCCCATCACTCATCCATCCACCCCATCCCATCACTCTCACCTACACTGCTCCCATCACTCATCCACCCCCATCCCATCACTCTCACCTACTGTACACTGCTCCCATCACTCTCATCCATCCACCCCCATCCCATCACTCTCACCTACACTGCTCCCATCACTCCCATCCATCCACCCCCATCCCATCACTCTCACCTACACTGCTCCCATCACTCTCATCCATCCACCCCCATCCCATCACTCTCACCTACACTGCTCCCATCACTCTCACCTACGCTGCTCCCATCACTCTCATCCACCCACCCCTCATCCCATCACTCTCACCTACACTGCTCCCATCACTCTCATCCACCCCCATCCCATCACTCTCACCTACACTGCTCCCATCACTCTCATCCACCCCCATCCCATCACACATCCATCCACCCATCATCCCATCACTCTCACCTACACTGCTCCCATCACTCTCATCCATCCACCCTCATTCCATCACTCTCATCCATCCACCCCTCATCCCATCACTCTCACCTACACCGCTCCCATCACTCTCATCCATCCACCCCCATCCCATCACTCTCACCTACACTGCTCCCATCACTCTCATCCATCCACCCCCATCCCATCACTCTCACCTACACTACTCCCATCACTCTCATCCATCCAGCCCCATCCCATCACTCTCACCTACACTGCTCCCCTCACTCATCCATCCACTTCTCATCCCATCACTCTCACCTACACTGCTCACATCACTCTCATCCATCCACCCCATCCCATCACTCTCACCTACACTGCTCCCATCACTCTCATCCATCCACCCCCATCCCATCACTCTCACCTACACTACTCCCATCACTCTCATCCACCCCCATCCCATCACTCTCACCTACACTGCTCCCATCACTCTCATCCACCCCCATCCCATCACTCTCACCTACACTGCTCCCATCACTCTCATCCATCCACCCCCATCGCATCACTCTCACCTACACTACTCCCATCACTCATCCATCCACCCCCATCCCATCACTCTCACCTACACTGCTCCCATCACTCATCCATCCACCCCCATCCCATCACTCTCACCTACACTGCTCCCACCACTCTCATCCACCCCCATCCCATCACTCTCACCTACACTACTCCCATCACTCATCCATCCACCCCCATCCCATCACTCTCACCTACACTGCTCCCATTACTCATCCATCCACCCCCATCCCATCACTCTCACCTACACTGCTCCCATCACTCTCATCCATCCACCCCCATCCCATCACTCTCACCTACACTGCTCCCATCACTCATCCATCCACCCCCATCCCATCACTCTCACCTACACTGCTCCCATCACTCTCATCCATCCAGCCCCATCCCATCACTCTCACCTACACTGCTCCCATCACTCTCATCCATCCATCCCCATCCCATCACTCTCACCTACACTGCTCCCATCACTCTCATCCATCCACCCCCATCCCATCACTCTCACCTACACTGCTCCCATCACTCTCATCCATCCGCCACTCACCTATCACTCTCACCTACACTGCTCCCATCACTCTCATCCATCCACCCCCATCCCATCACTCTCACCTACACTGCTCCCATCACTCTCATCCATCCGCCACTCACCTATCACTCTCACCTACACTGCTCCCATCACTCTCATCTATCCACCCCCATCCCATCACTCTCACCTACACTGCTCCCATCACTCTCATCCATCCACCCCCATCCCATCACTCTCACCTACACTGCTCCCATCACTCTCATCCATCCGCCACTCACCTATCACTCTCACCTACACTGCTCCCATCACTCTCATCCATCCACCCCCATCCCATCACTCTCACCTACACTGCTCCCATCACTCTCATCCATCCACCCCCATCCCATCACTCTCACCTACACTGCTCCCATCACTCTCACCTACACTGCTCCCATCACTATCATCCACCCCCATCCCATCACTCTCACCTACACTGCTCCCATCACTCTCACCTACACTGCTCCCATCACTCATCCATCCACCCCCATCCCATCACTCTCACCTACACTGCTCCCATCACTCATCCATCCACCCCCATCCCATCACTCTCACCTACACTGCTCCCATCACTCTCATCCATCACCCCCATCCCATCACTCTCACCTACACTACTCCCATCACTCATCCATCCAGCCCCATCCCATCACTCTCACCTACACTGCTCCCATCACTCATCCATCCACTTCTCATCCCATCACTCTCACCTACACTGCTCACATCACTCTCATCCATCCACCCCATCCCATCACTCTCACCTACACTGCTCCCATCACTCTCATCCATCCACCCCCATCCCATCACTCTCACCTACACTGCTCCCATCACTCTCATCCACCCCCATCCCATCACTCTCATCCATCCACCCCCATCCCATCACTTTCACCTACACTGCTCCCATCACTCTCATCCATCCACCCCCATCCCATCACTCTCACCTACACTACTCCCATCACTCATCCATCCACCCCCATCCCATCACTCTCACCTACACTGCTCCCATCACTCATCCATCCACCCCCATCCCATCACTCTCACCTACACTGCTCCCATCACTCATCCATCCACCCCCATCCCATCACTCTCACCTACACTGCTCCCATCACTCTCATCCATCCACCCCCATCCATCACTCTCACCTACACTGCTCCCATCACTCTCATCCATCCACCCCCATCCCATCACTCTCACCTACACTGCTCCCATCACTCTCACCTACACTGCTCCCATCACTATCATCCACCCCCATCCCATCACTCTCACCTACACTGCTCCCATCACTCTCACCTACACTGCTCCCATCACTCTCATCCATCCACCCCCATCCCATCACTCTCACCTACACTGCTCCCATCACTCTCATCCATCCACCCCCATCCCATCACTCTCACCTACACTGCTCCCATCACTCTCATCCATCCACCCCATCCCATCACTCTCACCTACACTGCTCCCATCACTCTCATCAACCCATCCCCATCCCATCACTCTCACCTACACTGCTCCCATCACTCTCATCCATCCACCCCCATCCCATCACTCTCATCCATCCACCCCATCCATCACTCTCACCTACACTGCTCCCATCACTCTCATCCACCCCCATCCCATCACTCTCACCTACACTGCTCCCATCACTCTCATCCATCCACCCATCCCATCACTCTCACCTACACTGCTCCCATCACTCTCATCCATCCACCCCATCCCATCACTCTCACCTACACTGCTCCCATCACTCTCATCCACCCATCCCCATCCCATCACTCTCACCTACACTGCTCCCATTACTCATCCATCCACCCCCATCCCATCACTCTCACCTACACTGCTCCCATCACTCTCATCCATCCACCCCCATCCCATCACTCTCACCTACACTGCTCCCATCACTCTCATCCATCCACCCCCATCCCATCACTCTCACCTACACTGCTCCCATCACTCTCACCTACACTGCTCCCATCACTCTCATCCATCCACCCCCATCCCATCACTCTCACCTACACTGCTCCCATCACTCTCATCCATCCACCCCCATCCCATCACTCTCACCTACACTGCTCCCATCACTCTCATCCATCCACCCCCATCCCATCACTCTCACCTACACTGCTCCCATCACTCTCATCCATCCACCTCCATCCCATCACTCTCACCTACACTGCTCCCATCACTCGCATCCATCCACCCCCATCCCATCACTCTCACCTACACTGCTCCCATCACTCATCCATCCACCCCATCCCATCACACTGCTCCCATCACTCTCATCCATCCACCCCCATCCCATCACTCTCACCTACACTGCTCCCATCACTCTCATCCATCCACCCCTCATTCCATCACTCTCACCTACACTGCTCCCATCACTCTCATCCATCCACCCCATCCCATCACTCTTATCCATCCACTTCTCATCCCATCACTCTCACCTACACTGCTCCCATCACTCATCCATCCACCCCCATCCCATCACTCTCACCTACACTGCTCCCATCACTCTCATCCACCCCCATCCTATCACTCTCACCTACACTGCTCCCATCACTCTCATCCATCCACCCCCATTCCATCACTCTCATCCATCCACCCCCATCCCATCACTCTCACCTACACTGCTCCCATCACTCTCATCCACCCCCATCCCATCACTCTCATCCATCCACCCCCATCCCATCACTCTCACCTACACTGCTCCCATCACTCTCATCCATCCACCCCCATCCCATCACTCTCACCTACACTGCTCCCATCACTCTCATCCATCCACCCCCATCCCATCACTCTCACCTACACTGTTCCCATCACTCCTCCATCCACCCCCATCCCATCACTCTCACCTACACTGCTCCCATCACTCTCATCCATCCACCCCCATCCCATCACTCTCACCTACACTGCTCCCATCACTCTCATCCATCCACCCCCATCCCATCACTCTCACCTACACTGCTCCCATTACTCATCCATCCACCCCCATCCCATCACTCTCACCTACACTGCTCCCATCACTCTCATCCACCCCCATCCCATCACTCTCACCTACACTGCTCCCATTACTCATCCATCCACCCCCATCCCATCACTCTCACCTACACTGCTCCCATCACTCTCATCCACCCCCATCCCATCACTCTCACCTACACTGCTCCCTTCACTCTCATCCATCCACCCCTCATCCCATCACTCTCATCCATCCACCCCCATCCCATCACTCTCACCTACACTGCTCCCATCACTCATCCATCCACTTCTCATCCCATCACTCTCACCTACACTGCTCCCATCACTCTCATCCATCCACCCCCATCCCATCGCTCTCACCTACACTGCTCTCATCACTCTCATCCATCCACCCCTCATCCCATCACTCTCACCTACACTGCTCCCGTCACTCATCCATCCACTTCTCATCCCATCACTCTCACCTACACTGCTCCCATCACTCTCATCCATCCACCCCCATCCCATCACTCTCACCTACACTGCTCCCATCACACCTGCATCCACCCCATCCCATCACTCTCATCCATCCACCCCCATCCCATCACTCTCACCTACACTGCTCCCATCACTCTCATCCATCCACCCCCATCCCATCACTCTCACCTACACTGCTCCCATCACTCATCCATCCACCCCCATCCCATCACTCTCACCTACACTGCTCCCATCACTCTCATCCATCCACCCCCATCCCATCACTCTCACCTACACTGCTCCCATCACTCATCCATCCACCCCCATCCCATCACTCTCACCTACACTGCTCCCATCCCATCACGCTCATCCATCCACCCCCATCCCATCACTCTCATCCATCCACCCCCATCCCATCACTCTCACCTACACTGCTCCCATCACTCATCCATCCGCCACTCACCCATCCACCCCTCATCGCCTTCTCTCTCCCTCCCTTTCCACCGTCTCTCTTCCCATCTTCTCTCTCTCTGACCCTTCTCTCTGCCCTCTCATTCTCTCCTATACTTTTGCCTTGATACATAAACCCCTGGTGTGTCTCTCCCACAGCTGCCGTCTCGCAGGATGGGATGTTTCACAGACTGTCTATAATGTGGTGCATCTCGTCTGTCAGCTGCTGTGTGTCCCACTCTCTCTCGAGACCCCTAGGGAAACAATGACGGACATCCTAATGTCTCTAAAACAGCATGAGACTGTTACAGCTCTGCTGCAGGTGCTGGCAGTATCTCCTCACAATCTCTTCTCCAACTCCCGTCTCGCTCTCTCTCTCTTCCCGTCTCGCTCTCTCTCTCTCCCCGTCTCGCTCTCTCTCTCCCCGTCTCGCTCTCTCTCTCCCCGTCTCGCTCTCTCTCTCCCCGTCTCGCTCTCTCTCCCCGTCCCGCTCTCTCTCCCCGTCTCGCTCTCTCTCTCCTCGTCTCGCTCTCTCTCACCCCGTCTCGCTCTCTCTCTCCCCGTCTCGCTGTCTCTCTCCCAGTCTCGCTCTCTCTCTCCCCGTCTCGCTCTCTCTCTCCCCGTCTCGCTCTCTCCCTGTCTCGCTCTCTGTCTCCCCCTCTCGCTCTCTGTCTTCCTTTCTCGTTCTCTCTCCACCCCTCTCGCTCGCTCTCCACCCCTCTCACTCCACCCCTCTCGCTCTCTCTCCACCCTCTCGCGCTCTCTCCACCCTCTCGCGCTCTCTCCCTGTCTCGCGCTCTCTCCCCGTCTCGCGCTCTCTCCCCGTCTCGCTCTCTCCCCCGTCTCGCTCTCTCCCCGTCTCGCTCTCTCCCCGTCTCGCTCTCTCCCCCCGTCTCGCTCTCTCCCCCCGTCTCGCTCTCTCCCCCCGTCTCGCTCTCTCCCCCCGTCTCGCTCTCTCCCCCCGTCTCGCTCTCTGCACCTCTGCACCTCTCGCTCTCTTCACCTCTCGCTCTCTGCCCCTCTCCACCTCTCGTTCTCTGCCCCTCTCTCGCTCTCTCCACCTCTCTCCCCCGTCTTGCTCTCTCACCCTCTCCTCCGTCTCGCTCTCTCCCCCTCTCGCTCTCTTTCTCCCCCTTTCGCTCTCTCTCTCCGTCTCGCCCTCTCTCCCGTCTCGCCCTCTCTCCCCGTTTCGCTCTCTCCCCCCGTCTCGCTCTCTCCCCCCGTTTCGCTCTCACCCTCTCTCCCCGCCTCGCTCTCTCCCTCTCTCTCTCTCCCTCTCCCCTCACTCCCCCTTCTCCCCACTCCCCCCTCTCTCCCCCCTCTCTCCTCCCTTCTCCCCCCCTCTCCCCCCCCTCCCACCCCTTCTCCCCCCCTCTCCCCCCTCCCACCCCTTCTCCCCCCTCCTCCCCCCCGCTTCTCCCCCCTCGTCACCCCCTCCTCCCCCATTCTCCTCCCCTCCTCCCCCCCTTCTCTCCCCCTCCTCCCCCCCTTTCCCCCCCCCTCCCCTTCTCCACCCCCCCTCCCCTCCCCCCGCCCTCTCCCCCCTACCCCTGCTTCTTTCTTCTCATGCTGTCATTGCTTTCTCTCCACAGACTTGCTCTCTGCTCCCGCAGTCTCACACAGAGCTGCCTGTCTCTCTCCTGTGCCGCCTCGCTCTCATGCAGCCTGACTTTCTAGCCGAGCTCTCTCATGCAGCGGTCTCTTCAGATGATATAGCAGTCTGGTTGGGCAGAGCCCTGCACTCTGGGGGAGACCGTCTCACCTGTGACCTGCTGTCTCTTCTCAGTCACCTGATCCGGGTGTCTCGATCTCACCTGCCGCTGCTGCAGAGGATTATGGGAGAGTGGGAGGAGCTTCTCGCCCGGCTTCTCCAGGCCCCGGGCTCCGAGCTGAAGGCTGCAGCGTGCACTCTCGCAGGGAACCTTGCGCGTCTTGGGGAGTCACTCTCGCAAGATGCATTGAAGCAGCTGCTGGACTGTCTCTCAGACAGAGACACAAGAGTGCGACGCTCGGCAGCCTTTGCTGTGGGAAACTCTGCATTTCATGGTGCCCGGGCTGTCTCTCATAGCCCCTGGATGTCTCTTGCTACCTCTAAAATCCTTGATCTGCTGAGAGACCCCCAACCAAGAACTAGAGCGCACGCAGCGAGCGCTCTCGGGAACCTTGGGGCAGTCTCGGTAGAGGGGGAGCGGTCTCACATGCTGATGTTGAAGGTTCCACAGCTGCTCCTGCAGTCGGCCTGCACAGACCACGACGAGACCGTCAGGCGCGCGTCTCTCATTGCTCTCCGGAGTCTCAGCGGGACTCCGCACATACGCCAGGTGCGCTCTCTCCGTCTCTGACTCCCACCCCCCCTCGTCTCACTTCTCTCTCCGTCTCTGACTCTCACCCCCTCTCGTCTCACTTCTCTCTCCGTCTCTGACTCTCACCCCCTCTCGTCTCACTTCTCTCCCTGTCTCTGACTCTCTCACCCCCCTCGTCTCACTTCTCTCCGTCTCTGACTCTCACCCACCTCGTCTCACTTCTCTCCGTCTCTGACTCTCACCCACCTCGTCTCACTTCTCTCCGTCTCTGACTCTCACCCACCTCGTCTCACTTCTCTCCGTCTCTGACTCTCACCCCCCTCGTCTCACTTCTCTCCGTCTCTGACTCTCTCACCCCCCTCGTCTCACTTCTCTCCGTCTCTGACTCTCACCCACCTTGTCTCACTTCTCTCTCCGTCTCTGACTCTCACCCCTCTCGTCTCACTTCTCTCCCTGTCTCTGACTCTCTCACCCCCCTCGTCTCACTTCTCTCCGTCTCTGACTCTCACCCACCTCGTCTCACTTCTCTCTCCGTCTCTGACTCTCACCCCCCTCGTCTCACTTCTCTCTCTGACTCTCTCAGCCCCCTCGACTCACTTCTCTCCCTGTCTCTGACACTCTCACTTCTCTCTCTGACTCTCTCACCCCCCTCGTCTTACTTCTCTCTCTCTGACTCTCTCTCACCCCCCTCGTCTCACCTCTTCCCCTTACTCTCCTGTATCTCCCCTCTCCCCCTTCCTCCCATGTATCTCCCCTCTCCCTTCCTCCCCTGTATCTCCCCTCTCCCCCTTCCTCTCCTGTATCTCCCCTCTTCCTTCCTCCCCTGTATCTCCCCTCTTCCTTCCTCCCCTGTATCTCCCCTCTCCCCCTTCCTCCCCTGTATCTCCCCTCTTCCTTCCTCCCCTGTATCTCACCTCTCCCCCTTTCTCCTCGATCTCCCCTCTCCCCCCTGTATCTCCCAACTCCCCCTCTCCCCTGTATCTCCCCTTCCTCCCCTTTATCTCCCAACTCCCCCTTCCTCCCCTGTATCTCCCCTCTCCCCCCTGTATCTCCCCTCTCCCCCCTGTATCTCCCCCTTCCTCCCCGTATCTCTCCCCCTTCCTCTTCCTCTCCTGTATCTCCCCCTCCCCTTTCCTCCCCTGTATCTCCCCTCTCCCCCTGTATCTCTCTTCTCTCCCTTCCTCTCGTGTATCTCCCTTCTCTCCCTTCCTCTCGTGTATCTCCCTTCTCCCCCTTCCTCCCCTGTATCTCCCCTCTCCCCCCTGTATCTCCCAACTCCCCCTTCCTCCCCGTATCTCCCCCTCCCCTCTCCCCCCTGTATCTCCCCTCTCCCACTTCCTCCCCTGTATCTCCCCTCTCCCACTTCCTCCCGGGGAATCTCCCCTCTTTCTTCCTCCCCTGTATCTCCCCTCTCCCTTTCTCCCCCTAATTTCCCCTCTCCCCCTTCCTCCCCTGTATCTCCCCCCTCCTCCCCTCTCCCCCTTCCCTCCCTGTATCTCACCTCTCCCCCTTTCTCCTCGATCTCCCCTCTCCCCCCTGTATCTCCCCTTCCTCCCCTGTATCTCCCAACTCCCCCTTCCTCCCCTGTATCTCCCCCTCCCCCCCCTGTATCTCCCCTTCCTCCCCTGTATCTCCCAACTCCCCCTTCCTCCCCTGTATCTCCCCCTCCCCCCCCTGTATCTCCCCTTCCTCCCCTGTATCTCCCAACTCCCCCTTCCTCCCCGTATCTCTCCCCCTTCCTCTTCCTCTCCTGTATCTCCCCCTCCCCCTTCCTCTCCTGTATCTCCCCCTCCCCCTTCCTCTCCTGTATCTCCCCTCTCCCCCCTGTATCTCCCCTCTCCCCCCTGTATCTCCCCACTCCCCCTTCCTCCCCGTATCTCTCCCCCTTCCTCTTCCTCTCCTGTATCTTCCTCCCCTGTATCTCCCTTCTCCCCCTGTATCTCTCTTCTCTCCCTTCTTTCCCTTCCTCTCCTGTATCTCCCCTCTCCCACTTCCTCCCCGTATCTCCCCTCTTTCTTCCTCTCCTGTATCTCCCCTCTCCCACTTCCTCCCCGTATCTCCCCTCTTTCTTCCTCCCCTGTATCTCCCCTCTCCCACTTCCTCCCCGTATCTCCCCTCTTTCTTCCTCCCCTGTATCTCCCCTCTCCCCCCTGTATCTCCCCTCTCCCACTTCCTCCCCTGTATCTCCCCTCTTTCTTCCTCCCCTGTATCTCCCCTCTCCCTTTATCCCCCTAATCTCCCCTCTCCCCCTTCCTCCCCTGTATCTCCTCCTTCCTCTCCTCTCCCCCTTCCCTCCCTGTATCTCACCTCTCCCCCTTTCTCCTCGATCTCCCCTCTCCCCCTGTATCTCCCCTTCCTCCCCTGTATCTCCCAACTCCCCCTTCCTCCCCTGTATCTCCCCTCTCCCCCTTCCTCCCCTGTATCTCCCCTCTCCCCCTTCCTCCCCTGTATCTCCCCTCTCCCCCTTCCTCCCCTGTATCTCCCCTCTCCCCCTTCCTCCCCTGTATCTCCCCTCTCCAACTTCCTCCCCTGTATCTCCCCTCTCCCCCTTCCTCCCCGTATCTCCCCTCTCCCCCTTCCTCTCCTGTATCTCCCCCTCCCCTGTATCTCCCCTCTCCCCCTTCCTCTCCTGTATCTCCCCCTCCCCTGTATCTCCCTTCTCCCCCTGTATCTCTCTTCTCTCCCTTCCCTCCCTGTATCTCACCTCTCCCCCTTTCTCCCCGTATCTCTCCCCCTTCCTCTTCCTCTCCTGTATCTCTCCCCTCTTCCTTCCTCCCCTGTATCTCCCCTCTCCCTTTCTCCCCCTAATCTCACCTCTCCCCCTTTCTCCTCGATCTCCCCTCTCCCCCCTGTATCTCCCCTCTCCCCCTTCCTCCCCGTATCTCTCCCCCTTCCTCTTCCTCTCCTGTATCTCCCTTCTCCCCCTGTATCTCCCCTCTTCCTTCTTCCCCTGTATCTCCCCTCTCCCTTTCTCCCCCTAATCTCCCCTCTCCCCCTTCCTCCCCTGTATCTCCCCCTTCCTCCCTTCTCCCCCTTCCCTCCCTGTATCTCACCTCTCCCCCTTTCTCCTCGATCTCCCCTCTTCCCCCTGTATCTTCCAACTCCCACTTCCTCCCCTGTATCTCTCTTCTCTCCCTTCTCTCCCTTCCTCTCGTGTATCTCCCCTCTATCTCCCCTCCCCCTTTATCCACCTAATTTCCCCTCTCCCCCTTCCTCCCCTGTATCTCCCCCCTCCTCCCCTCTCCCCTTTCCCTCCCTGTATATCACCTCTCTCCCTTTCTCCTCGATCTCCCCTCTCCCCCCTGTATCTCCCCTTCCTCCCCTGTATCTCCCAACTCCCCTGTATCTCCCCTCTCCCCCCTGTATCTCCCCTCTCCCCCTTCCTCCCTGTATATCTACCCCTTCCTTGTCCTCTCCTGTATCTCCCCCCTCCCCTTTTCTCTCCTGTATCTCCCTTCTCCCCCTTCGTCCCCTCTATCTCCCCTCCCCCTTCCTCTCCTGTATCTCCCTTCCCCACTCCCTACCTCCCCTCCCCCTTCCTCCCCTTCCTCCCATCCCTCCCTCCTCCCTCCCATTCCTCCCCCTCCATCCCATCCTTCCCTCTCCCCCTCCCTCTCCTTCCTGTGCCTCCCTCTTTTTCCGCCTACCCTCTTTCCCCCACCCTGTTTTTCTTCTCCCCCTTCCCCCTCTCTCCCCCTTCCCCCCCCCTCTCCCCCTTCCCCCCCTCTGAACCTTCCCCCCCCTCTCCCCCTTCCCCCCCTCTCCCCCTTCCCCCCCATCCCCCCCATCTCCCCCTTCCCCCCCCTCCCCCTTCCCCCCCATCTCCCCCTCTCCCCCTTCCCCCCCCTCCCCCTTCCCCCCCTCCCCTTTCCCCCCTTCCCGCCCCTCCCCTTCCCCCCCTCCCCTTTCCCCCCCCTCTCTTCCCTCTCCCCTCCCCCCCTCTTCCCCCTCTTCTCTCTCCCCCCCTCCCCTTTCCCCCTCCCTTCCCCCCCCTCCCCTTCCCCCCCTCCCTTCCCCCCCCTCCCCTTCCCCCCCTCTCTTCCCCCCTCCCCTTCCCCCCCTCTCTTCCCTCTCCCCCTTCCCCCCCTCTTCCCTCTCCCCTTCCCCCCCTCTTCCCTCTCCCCCTTCCCCCCCCCCTCTTCCCCCCCTCTTCCCTCTCCCCCCTCTTCCCTCTCCCTCTTCCCTCTCCCCCTCCTCTTCTCTCTCCCCCCCCTCTTCCCTCTCCCCCCCCTCTTCCCTCTCCCCCCCCTCTTCCCTCTCCCCCCCCCTCTTCCCTCTCCCCCCCCTCTTCCCTCACCCCCCCCTCTTCCCTCTCCCCCCCTCTTCCCTCTCCCCCCCCCTCTTCCCTCTCCCCCCCCTCTTCCCTCTCCCCCCCCTCTTCCCTCTCCCCCCCTCTTCCCCCCTCTTCTCTCTCCCCCCCTCCCTTCCCCCCCTCCCCTTCTCCCCCTCTCTTCCCCCCTCCCCTTCCCCCCCTCTCTTCCCCCCCTCCATTCCCCCCTCCCCTTCCCCCCCTCTCTTCCCTCTCCCCCTCCCCCCCCTCTTCCCTCTCCCCCCTCTTCCCTCTCCCCCCCATCTTCCCTCTCCTCCCCCCCCCTCTTCCCTCTCCCCCCCCTCTTCCCTCTCCTCCCCCTCTTCCCTCTCCTCCCCCCCCTCTTCCCTCTCCCCCCCTCTTCCCTCTCCCCCCCCCCTCTTCCCTCTCCCCCCCCTCTTCCCTCTCCCCCCCCTCTTCCCTCTCCCCCCCTCTTCCCTCTCCCCCCCCTCTTCCCTCTCCCCCCCCCTCTTCCCTCTCCCCCCCCTCTTCCCTCTCCCCCCCCCCCCTCTTCCCTCTCCCCCCCCTCTTCCCTCTCCCCCCCTCTTCCCTCTCCCCTCCCCTCTTCCCTCTCTCCCCTCCATGCCTCTCTCACTGTCTCTTCTCTTGCAGCACCTTATGTCTCTGAAGGCCTGGGAGAGACTGTCGGCGTCTCTGAGTAATGAGTGTACAAGAGGATCACAGGACAGTGTGAGAGTGTCCTGCACACATCACTGTGAGAGACTGCTCCACCTGCTGAGTCGTCCTCAGAGCGCTTGACGTGTGAAACAGAGCGCTCTGACCTTCTGCGATAGACTTCTTACTGACGCCCCCTTTCTTTGTAATAAAACATTTTTTCTCTAGTGTTGCAATGCTCTGCGGGTGCCTGGGGGCGATGCTCTGCGGGTGCCTGGGGCGATGCTCTGCGGGTGCCTGGGGGCGATGCTCTGCGGGTGCCTGGGGGTGATGCTCTGCGGGTGCCTGGGGGCGATGCTCTGCGGGTGCCTGGAGCGATGCTCTGCGGGTGCCTGGGGGCGATGCTCTGCGGGTGCCTGGGGGCGATGCTCTGCGGGTGCCTGGGGGCGATGCTCTGCGGGTACCTGGGGGCGATGCTCTGCGGGTGCCTGGGGGCGATGCTCTGCGGGTGCCTGGGGGCGATGCTCTGCGGGTGCCTGGGGGCGATGCTCTGCGGGTGCCTGGAGCGATGCTTTGCGGGTGCCTGGGGGCGATGCTCTGCGGGTGCCTGGGGGCGATGCTCTGCGGGTGCCTGGGGGCGATGCTCTGCGGGTGCCTGGGGGCGATGCTTTGCGGGTGCCTGGGGGCGATGCTCTGCGGGTGCCTGGGGGCGATGCTCTGCGGGTGCCTGGAGCGATGCTCTGCGGGTGCCTGGGGGCGATGCTCTGCGGGTGCCTGGGGCGATGCTCTGCGGGTGCCTGGGGGTGATGCTCTGCGGGTGTCTGGGGGCGATGCTCTGCGGGTGCCTGGGGGCGATGCTCTGCGGGTGCCTGGGGGCGATGCTCTGCGGGTGCCTGGGGGGCGATGCTCTGCGGGTGCCTGGAGCGATGCTCTGCGGGTGCCTGGGGGCGATGCTCTGCGGGTGCCTGGAGCGATGCTCTGCAGGTGCCTGGGGCGATGCTCTGCGGGTGCCTGGGGGCGATGCTCTGCGGGTGCCTGGGGGCGATGCTCTGCGGGTGCCTGGGGGCGATGCTCTGCGGGTGCCTGGAGCGATGCTCTGCGGGTGCCTGGGGCGATGCTCTGCGGGTGCCTGGGGGCGATGCTCTGCGGGTGCCTGGAGCGATGCTCTGCGGGTGCCTGGGGCGATGCTCTGCGGGTGCCTGGGGCGATGCTCTGTGGGTGCCTGGGGGCGATGCTCTGTGGGTGCCTGGGGGCGATGCTCTGCGGGTGCCTGGGGGCGATGCTCTGCGGGTGCCTGGAGCGATGCTCTGCGGGTGCCTGGGGCGATGCTCTGTGGGTGCCTGGAGCGATGCTCTGCTGGTGCCTGGGGGGCGATGCTCTGCGGGTGCCTGGGGGCGATGATCTGCGGGTGCCTGGGGGCGATGCTCTGCGGGTGCCTGGGGGCGAAGCTCTGCGGGTGCCTGGGGGCGATGCTCTGCGGGTGCCTGGGGGCGATGCTCTGCGGGGCCTGGGGGCGATGCTCTGCGGGTGTCTGGGGACGATGCTCTGCGGGTGTCTGGGGACGATGCTCTGCGGGTGCCTGGAGCGATGCTCTGCGGGTGCCTGGGGGCGATGCTCTGCGGGAGCCTGGAGCGATGCTCTGCAGGTGCCTGGGGCGATGCTCTGCGGGTGCCTGGGGCGATGCTCTGCGGGTGCCTGGGGGCGATGCTCTGCGGGTGGCTTGAGCGATGCTCTGCGGGTGCCTGGGGCGATGCTCTGCGGGTGCCTGGAGCGATGCTCTGCGGGTGCCTGGGGGCGATGCTCTGCGGGTGCCTGGAGCGATGCTCTGCGGGTGCCTGGAGCGATGCTCTGCGGGTGCCTGGGGCGATGCTCTGCGGGTGCCTGGGGGCGATGCTCTGCGGGTGCCTGGGGGCGATGCTCTGCGGGTGCCTGGGGGCGATGCTCTGCGGGTGCCTGGGGGCGATGCTCTGCGGGTGCCTGGAGCGATGCTCTGCGGGTGCCTGGAGCGATGTTATTAGGGTTAATGATTCAGCTAAGGCTTGTTCTGCATTAACTGATAAGTCAGTATAAAAGAGACAGAGAGACACAGACACACGGAGAGAGAGAGAGAGAGAGAGAGAGAGAGAGAGAGACACACACACAGAAAGACACAGACACACGGATAGCAGGAGAGAGAGAGAGAGAGAGAGATACATACAGAGAGAGAGACACACACACACAGAGAGACACACACAGAAAAACACAGACACAGACCGAGAGAGACACACACGCACACAGAGACACAGACAGAGAGAAAGACACACACAGAGAGAAAGACACACACAGAGAGAGAGACACACACACACACACAGACAGACAGAGAGACACACACACACAGAGACACAGACAGAGAGAGACACACACAGGCAGAGAGACACAGACAGAGAGAGACACACACGCACACAGAGACACAGACAGAGAGAGACACAGAGACACAGACAGAGAGAGACACACACGCACACAGAGACACAGTGAGAGAGACACACACGCACACAGAGACACAGACAGAGAGACACACACAGGCAGAGAGACACAGAGACACAGACAGAGAGAAAGACACACACACACAGAGACACAGACAGAGAGAAAGACACAGAGACACACACAGGCAGAGAGACACAGACAGAGAGAGACACACACAGACAGAGAGAGACACACACGCACACAGAGACACAGACAGAGAGAGACACACACGTACACAGAGACACAGACAGAGAGAAAGACACACACACACACAGAGACACAGACAGAGAGACACAGACAGAGAGAAAGACACACACACAGAGAGACACACAGGCAGAGAGACACAGACAGAGAGAGAGACACACACACACACACAGAGACACAGACAGAGAGACACACACACACAGAGACACAGACAGAGAGAGACACACACGCACACAGAGACACAGACAGAGAGAGACACACACGCACACAGAGACACAGACAGAGAGAGACACACACACACACACAGAGACACAGACAGAGAGAGACACACACGCACACAGAGACACAGACAGAGAGAGACACACACGCACACAGAGACACAGACAGAGAGACACACACAGGCAGAGAGACACAGAGACACAGACAGAGAGAAAGACACACACACACACACACAGAGACACAGACAGAGAGAGAGACACACACACACACAGAGACACAGACAGAGAGAGACACACACGCACACAGAGACACAGACAGAGAGAGACACACACACACACAGAGACACAGACAGAGAGAGACACACGCACACAGAGACACAGACAGAGAGAGACACACACGCACACAGAGACACAGACAGAGAGACACACACAGGCAGAGAGACACAGAGACACAGACAGAGAGAAAGACACACACACACACACACACAGAGAGAGAGACACACACGCACACAGAGACACAGACAGAGAGACACACACAGGCAGAGAGACACGGAGACACAGACAGAGAGAAAGACACACACACACACACAGAGACACAGACAGAGAGAGACACAGAGACACAGACAGAAAGAAAGACACACACAGAGACACAGATAGAGAGAAAGACACACACAGAGACACAGACAGAGAGAGAGACACACACACACACAGAGACAGAGAGAGACACACACAGGGAGAGAGAGAGAGACACACAGAGAGAGACACACAGAGACAGAGAGAGACACACACACGGAGAGAGAGACACAGAGACAGAGAGAGACACACACACAGGGAGAGAGGCACACAGAGAAACAGAGAGAGACACACACAGGGAGAGAGACACACAGAGAGACAGAGAGAGAGACACACACGGAGAGAGAGAGACACAGAGACAGAGAGAGACACACAGAGACACACAGAGACACACACACAGGGAGAGAGACACACACAGAGACAGAGAGAGACACACAGAGACAGAGAGAGAGACACACAGAGACAGAGAGAGAGACACACAGAGACAGAGAGAGACACACACAGAGACAGAGAGAGACACACACAGGGAGAGAGACACACAGAGACAGAGAGAGACACACACAGGGAGAGAGAGACAGAGAGAGAGACACACACGGAGAGAGAGAGAGACACACAGGGAGAGAGACAGAGACAGAGAGAGACACAGAGACAGAGAGAGACACACACAGGGAGAGAGAGAGACACACACAGGGAGAGAGAGAGAGACACAGAGACAGAGAGAGACACACAGAGACAGAGAGAGACACACAGAGACAGAGAGAGAGAGACACACACACACAGGGAGAGAGAGACACACACAGAGAGCATCATGGAGAGTACGAAAGTGCCAGAGACCGCTCCCTTCAGCCCTCTGGAACCCACAGCAAAGACCAGTAACCCTGCGGATATCTGTGTCATCGTGGGTTACTTTCTGATCGTCATTGGGGTGGGATTGTGGGTGAGTGATGGTGCGATGCTCTGCAGGTTACAGTACAGGCTGCGGTGCGATGCTCTGCAGGTTACAGCTCAGGCTGCGATGCGATGCTCTGCAGGTTACAGCTCAGGCTGCGGTGCGATGCTCTGCAGGTTACAGCTCAGGCTGTGGTGCGATGCTCTGCAGGTTACAGCTCAGGCTGCGGTGCGATGCTCTGCAGGTTACAGCTCAGGCTGCGGTGCGATGCTCTGCAGGTTACAGCTCAGGCTGCGGTGCGATGCTCTGCAGGTTACAGCTCAGGCTGCGGTGCGATGCTCTGCAGGTTACAGTACAGGCTGCGGTGCGATGCTCTGCAGGTTACAGCTCAGGCTGCGGTGCGATGCTCTGCAGGTTACAGCTCAGGCTGCGGTGCGATGCTCTGCAGGTTACAGTACAGGCTGCGATGCGATGCTCTGCAGGTTACAGCTCAGGCTGCGGTGCGATGCTCTGCATGTTACAGCTCAGGCTGCGGTGCGATGCTCTGCAGGTTACAGCTCAGGCTGCGATGCTCTGCAGGTTACAGCTCAGGCTGCGATGCGATGCTCTGCAGGTTACAGCTCAGGCTGCGGTGCGATGCTCTGCAGGTTACAGCTCAGGCTGCGGTGCGATACTCTGCAGGCTGCGGTGTGATACTCTGCAGCTTACAGCTCAGGCTGTGGTGCGATGCTCTGCAGGTTACAGCTCAGGCGGTGGTGCGATGCTCTGCAGGTTGCAACACAGGTGGCGATGCTCTGCAGGTTACAGCTCAGGCTGCGGTGCGATGCTCTGCAGGTTACAGCACAGGCTGCGGTGCAATGCTCTGCAGGTTACAGCACAGGCTGCGGTGCGATGCTCTGCAGGTTACAGCTCAGGCTGCGGTGCGATGCTCTGCATGTTACAGCTCAGGCTGCGGTGCGATGCTCTGCAGGTTACAGCTCAGGCTGCGATGCTCTGCAGGTTACAGCTCAGGCTGCGATGCGATGCTCTGCAGGTTACAGCTCAGGCTGCGGTGCGATGCTCTGCAGGTTACAGCTCAGGCTGCGGTGCGATACTCTGCAGGCTGCGGTGCGATACTCTGCAGCTTACAGCTCAGGCTGTGGTGCGATGCTCTGCAGGTTTCAGCTCAGGCGGTGGTGCGATGCTCTGCAGGTTGCAACACAGGTGGCGATGCTCTGCAGGTTACAGCTCAGGCTGCGGTGCGATGCTCTGCAGGTTACAGCACAGGCTGCGGTGCAATGCTCTGCAGGTTACAGCACAGGCTGCGGTGCGATGCTCTGCAGGTTACAGCTCAGGCTGTGGTGCGATGCTCTGCAGGTTACAGCACAGGCTGTGGTGCGATGCTCTGCAGGTTACAGCACAGGCTGCGGTGCGATGCTCTGCAGGTTACAGCTCAGGCTGCGATGCGATGCTCTGCAGATTACAGCACAGGCTGCGGTGCGATGCGATGCAGGTTACAGCACAGGCTGCGGTGCGATGCTCTGCAGGTTACAGCGCAGGCTGCGATACTCTGCAGGTTACAGCACAGGCTGCGATACTCTGCAGGTTACAGTGCAGGCTGCGATACTCTGCAGGCTTTGGTGCGATGCTCTGCAGCTTACAGCTCAGGCTGTGGTGCGATGCTCTGCAGGTTACAGCACAGGCTGCGGTGTGATGCTCTGCAGATTACAGCACAGGCTGCGATGCGATGCCGGTTACAGCACAGGCTGCGGCGCAATGCTCTTCAGATTATAGCACAGGCTGCGATGCTCTGCAGGGTACAGCACAGACGGATGCTCTGCGTTGTATGCTCTGCATGTTTGCGATGATCTGCATGTTGCGATGCTCTGCGTTGTATGCTCTGCGTGTTGCAATGCTCTGCATGTTGCGATGCTCTGCATGTTGCGTTGCTATGCATTGTATGCTTTGCGTGTTGCGATGCTCTGCATGCTGCAATGCTCTCCGTGTTGTATGCTCTGCATGTTGCGATGCTCTGTGTTGTATGCTCTGCATGTTGCGATGCTCTGTGTTGTATGCTCTGCATGTTGCGATGCTCTGTGTTGTATGCTCTGAGTGTTGTGATGCTCTGCATGTTGCGATATTCTGGTTGTGTGCTCTGAGTTGTGCGATGCTCTGCGTGTTGCGATGTTCTGCGTGTTGCGATGCTCTGCGTTGTATGCTCTGCATGTTGCGATGCTCTGTGTTGCGATGCTCTGTGTTGTATGCTCTGTGTGTTGCGATGCTCTGCGTTGTATGCTCTGAGTGTTGTGATGCTCTGTGTGTTGCGATGCTCTGCGTTGTATGCTCTGAGTGTTGTGATGCTCTGTGTTGTATGTTCTGAGTGTTGTGATGCTCTGCATGTTGTGATGCTCTGCGTTGTGATGCTCTGTGTTGTATGCTCTGAGTGTTGTGATGCTCTGCATGTTGCGATGCTCTGTGTTGTATGTTCTGAGTGTTGTGATGCTCTGCATGTTGTGATGCTCTGCATGTTGCAATGCTCTGTGTTGTATGCTCTGAGTGTTGTGATGCTCTGCATGTTGTGATGCTCTGAGTGTTGTGATGCTCTGTGTTGTATGTTCTGAGTGTTGTGATGCTCTGCATGTTGTGATGCTCTGTGTTGTATGCTCTGAGTGTTGTGATGCTCTGCATGTTGTGATGCTCTGAGTGTTGTGATGCTCTGTGTTGTATGCTCTGAGTGTTGTGATGCTCTGTGTTGTATGTTCTGAGTGTTGTGATGCTCTGCATGTTGTGATGCTCTGTGTTGTATGCTCTGAGTGTTGTGATGCTCTGCATGTTGTGATGCTCTGAGTGTTGTGATGCTCTGTGTTGTATGCTCTGAGTGTTGTGATGCTCTGTGTTGTATGCTCTGAGTGTTGTGATGCTCTGTGTTGTATGTTCTGAGTGTTGTGATGCTCTGCGTTGTGATGCTCTGTGTTGTATGCTCTGAGTGTTGTGATGCTCTGCATGTTGTGATGCTCTGAGTGTTGCGATGCTCTGCGTTGTATGCTCTGCGTTGTGATGCTCTGCATGTTGTGATGCTCTGCATGTTGTGATGCCCCGAGTGTTGCGATGCTCTGTGCTGTCCTGTTTGCTCATTAACTGATGACCTTGTTTACATGAAGCAGGAATGTGCTTAATTTGTGTAAAAGCTGCTGGTTAATGGGACCACTCGTTACACACTGGCACTCTCTAACTGTATCATCATTCGGCACTCTCTAACTGTATCATCATTCGGCACTCTCTAACTGTATCATCATTCGGCACTCTCTAACTGTATCATCATTCGGCACTCTCTAACTGTATCATCATTCGGCACTCTCTAACTGTATCATCATTCGGCACTCTCTAACTGTATCATCATTCGGCACTCTCCGAGTGCCTCATCATAATCTAACTGTCTCGTTATTAATACAAAGATGAGGCGGTCTCTCTATCTGTCACATTCTTTCTCTGTCACATTAACTCTCTGTTAGTCTGGTTGTCTATTTATCTGGCTGTCTCGTGTTAGATACCATTCCACACAAGAGGCTGGTGTACAAAATAAAGCAAATGGGACTCAGTAATAATATATGCACCTGGATTGAAAACTGGTTAAAGGACAGAGAACAGAGGGTTGTCATAAATGGAACTTTTTCAAGTTGGGCTAAAGTCGTGAGTGGAGTACCTCAGGGATCAGTACTGGGACCCCTGCTTTTTAACTTGTTTATTAATGACCTTGAAGTTGCGATCGAGAGCAAAGTCTCCATCTTTGCTGATTTAGGAGTGCTTGTAGACAGCAAGCTTAGCAATAGTGCCCAATGTCATGCAGTAGCTGCAAAGTCAAACAAGATCTTATCTTGCATTAAACGGGCAATGGATGGAAGGGAAGTAAATATAATTATGCCCCTTTACAAAGCATTAGTAAGACCACACCTTGAATATGGAGTACAATTTTGGGCGCCACTCCTTAGAAAAGACATTATGGAACTAGAGAGAGTGCAGACAAGAGCCACCAAATTAATAAAGGGGATGGACATTCTAACTTATGAGGAGAGGCTAGCTAAATTAGTCTTATTTACATTAGGAAAGAGGCGTCTAAGAGGGGATATGATAACTATATACAAATATATTAGGGGACAATACAAGGAGCTTTCAAATTAACTATTCATCCCATGGGCAGTACAAAGGACTCGGGCCATCCCTTAAGGTTGGAGGAAAGGAGATTTCACCAGCAACAAAGGAAAGGGTTCTTTACAGTAAGGGCAGTTACAGTGTGGGATTCATTACCCATGGAGACTGTGATGGCAGATACAATAGATTTGTTCAAAAAAAGATTGGACATATTTTTAGAAAGGAAAGGTATACAGGGATATACCAAATAAGTAAACATGGGAAGGATGTTGATCCAGGGAGTAATCCGATTTCCAATTCTTGGAGTCGGGAAGGAACGTATTTTTCCCCTTATGAGGATATCATTGGATGATATGTGTAACAAGGACTTATCCCTGTTCAGAAACTTGCCTCTAATCCAGCAGTGTGCTGGTTAATTGCTGGTGTGCAATCAACCAACTCCACCTGCCCAATCACAGCTCTGTGAAATAGTGTCATGTGAGACACAGGAAGAGGATTCCTTAGTCTCACAATTGGGGGCTGAACCAAGGAAGAACAGATGTCTTGAGCTGCAAAGAGATTGCAGGCTGACAGCAAGACAAAGGGGACAAGATTGCTAAACCTGGATCCTGATATTTCCATAGCACACAATGGTGCGAAGCCAGCAGAGCAGAGAAGCCTTTCCCTACAGCTACAAGAAACAGATAACAGTTTCTTATGGGACTGTTGTATATCTGTATGTCTGTGTGTATATATATATATGTGTATATATATTGGGGCTGGTAAACAGCTTAGCTAACCACGCAGTTAGAGAGGGCTGAACTACTTGTGTAGATATTCTCCAAAGCGAAGTAGGTTTTTGTTTGGCTTATTTTGAATGCTTTGCTGTGTTAAAGGGACAGGCGCAATAAAGCCTAATTTTAGTTTCACTTTAAATGATCTCCATTGTGTACCTCTGAACACGTCTCTTACAATATGACACTGGGGTTTTTTGTTTGCCTTCCTCTGGATCAATATACGGTAAGTACGGATATAGGATAAATTATTTGTCGTCTAAACTTAGCATAGGTTGAACTTAATAAACGAATGTCTTTATTCAACCTCACCTACTGTGTGTCCTGGCTGTCTCAAACTTTATCCAGCCGTCTCTTTATCTGACTGTCTCTCATGTGTCCTGGCTGTCTCAAATGTTATCCAGGTGACTCTTTACCTGGCTTCATCTCACGTTACCCAGCTGTCTTTATTTACCTGACTGTCTCTCGTGTTACCTGGCTCTCTTTCAGTCCATGCGTCGTGCCAATAGAGGGACAGTTGGAGGGTACTTTCTAGCTGGAAGAAGCATGTCATGGGGCCCAGTGAGTACCTAATACCCCTAACACTCTCAATGCTACCAATACCCTCAATGTGCCTAATACTCTGCCACTATTCTCTTTTTATTAACACTCTCCATGCATCTTAATCTTTCAGTGTTCCTAAAACCATCAGTACTCCTATACTCAATAATATCAGTACTGCTATACTCAATAACATCATTACTGCTATACTCAATAACATCAGTACTCCTATACTCAAGAACATCAGTACCCTTATACTCAACTACTCAATAACATCAGTACTGCTATATTCATTAACATCCATACCCATATACTCGATAACATCAGTATTTCCTATACTCAAGAACATCAGTACCCTTATACTCAATTACTCATAACATCAGTACCCTTATACTCAATTACTCATTAACATCAGTACTGCTATATTCAATAACATCCATACCCATATACTCGATAACATCAGTACTCCTATACTCACGAACATCGTACTCTTAACAGCGTACTCGTAACAGCAATACTCTATAACATCAGTACTGCTATACTTAATAACATTTGTACCCATATACTCAATAACATCAGTACTGCTATATTCAATAACATCCATACCCATATACTCAATAACATCAGTACTGCTTGTCACGGTAGCTTATGACAAGATATAATGAACACCAAATATCTGGGTTGAACTGAACGAGGCTTAGATATAATAAAATATATTTATTCCTTAAAAAAGGTGAACACAGCAATATAGTACAATTAACAGACAAGAAGGTAACACTTACTTAGGGTTGGGGGATGGAGAAGTATCAGCTAGCAATTCTCCAGCAATCCAGTGACATTCAAGATGGTATCAGAAGAAGAACTAAAAACTGTAGGGTTGACACAGTTTATATACCTGTGTAACCCTATTCTTAACATTGAATACAGCCTATTGGTGAACAATTATCTGTATCCAATCCCTAACGTGGAGACACAGATTAACCCATGCCCCCCAGCTAATTAGCCCATATGTACTGGGACTCTGAGGGTCTTATTTCTGTAGCCCCATAATTAAATCAGGGGCGACGACCAGTCTACCAAAATGAAGTATCTGGTACGATCTGCATTGTTTGTAGGTGTAGACATAACACTTACAAACTACTCCAGTTTGATGATTCTCCGCCCTCAGGTAACAATTAGAGTGGCAGAGTCTGTTGATTAGTACTTGGTTCCTAGTGTAAACAATCAGGGCAGTTAACTTTTGATCACAGTGCTTATGTTCAATCATCCGGCTGCCCTTCATGACCTATTAGCATAGCAGATGGAGTCTGCATTTTCAGAGCAGATCCAAAATACCATACATATACACTTTAATATCTACACATATTAATAAGTTCCATTCTGGTGGGCTCAGTGGGTTGAAATTTGCCAGTTTTTAATGCCTACAGTGACTCCACATATTGGCCAAATTTCAACTCTGTGACCTCCCGAACTGGAGATACAGAAATGCATTTTAAAACATTAAAATACAGGATTATAATGGAACAGGGGAACATACAGTTTCCTGACATGACAAGGTGTAAGCCACAATCCTGGACCGCAGTCCAGTTAACCCCTTGCCTCCCTGGTGAGGTCAGGGGGTGGCCATATGGGGTGCAACCCCTTTAATACCGGGCCAACCCCCTCTCCCTCTACACTCATCCTGTATATTTCACACCTTGGGACCAAACTCCAGACATTGCGTCCCCAGAAATGAGTGGCCCCTTTTTACTCAGCAGTGCTACCAAGCTGCTTACTGAGCATGCTCAGAGTTACCTGGGCTGGCTGTAGGATTTGCCCACGTGACATGGCAGGTTCTGATAGGAGGAAGATAATTCCTTGCCAATGGGATGAGGCTAATGTAAAACTCCAAGGGCCTTTTCCTTAAAGAGGCCTGTAACCCTCATTCCTGTGTTGTTGTTGTTACCTGATTTCTTCAAGCGGATAAGATCTAAGTACAGCGGCTATGATTCCAGAACGCAAGGGGTTAAAAACATCGCAACAAGGAAACTTGCCCTGCTTCAGGATTTTGTTAGCCCTGGGAATTCCAGAACAAACCCCAAAGAACCAGAAAAGACTTTGCACTTTCACAGAAGGATTGGACTGGCTATTTATTTGGCAATTTGCAAATGGACTACATTTTAAAAGACAATCTTCTGGTGTTTTGCACCTTTCTGGACATTATCCCCTGTTCCTATACCCGTAAGTGTAATTATTAAGTGTATTCTGCAGTTGTCGTGTGTTTGCCTATCAAGGGAATAAATCTCAGTTTATTTTGCTCAACCTGTTCTGCTCAATCAGGATCCACGAAATATAAATGTGTTATTAAGTGCGTCTCCCGTCACAGGCGTTTAAAACTTCCCCCACTCAAAGCCCAAAGTTTGCCCTGACCACCTCCTCTGGTGGTTGGGCTGACCGGAGGGTTTTTGAAGTCATTAGGTCTTGGGGATTGTCCTGCCGGGAGAGGCCATCCGCGTTCCCATGCTCACCGCCTTTCTTGTGCTGAATGGTGAAGTCACATTCTTGCAAGGCTCCAGCGCAGGAGCTTGGCATTCTCTCCCGACACCCTCTGCAACCAACTTAGGGGGTTATGGTCAGTGATAACAGTGAAGTGTCTGCCATAGAGATAAGGCTGTAACTTCTTGAGAGCCCATACTATGGCCAGACACTCCTTCTCAATAGTGGCATAGGCCACTTCTCTGGGCAGCCGCTTGTGGCCCAGAAACATCATTGGAGGTTCCCTGACCTCCTCCTCCGCCTGGCTGGGCACAGCACCAATGCCACCAGTTTTAAACGCTTGAGACGGGAGACGCACTTAATAACACATTTATATTTCATGGATCCTGATTGAGCAGAACAGGTTGAGCAAAATAAACTGAGATTTATTAACTTGATAGGCAAACACACGACAACTGCAGAATACACTTAATAATTACACTCACGGGTAGAGAAACAGAGGATAATGTCCAGAAAGGTGCCCAGCACCAGGAGATTGTCTTTTAAAATGTAGTCCATTTGCAAATTGCCAAATAAATAGCCAGTTCAATCCTTCTGTGAAAGTGCAAAGTCCTTTCTGGTTCTCTGGGATTGGTCTGGATCCCCAGGGGTAACGAAATCCTGGAGCAGGGCAAGTTTCCTTGTTGCGATGTTTTTTAACCCCTTGCATTTTGGAATCGTAGCCGCTGTACTTAGGTCTTATCCGCTTGAAGAAATCAGGTAACAGCAGCAACAGCAAAAACAACACAGGAACAACACAGGAATGAGGGGTACAGGCCTTTTTAAGGACAAGGGCCTGTGAAGTGTTACATTAGCCTCATCCCATTGGCAAGGAATTATCTTCCTCCTATCAGAACCTGCCAGGTCACATGGGCAAATCCTACAGCCAGCTCAGGTAACTCTGAGCATGCTCAGTAAGCAGCTTGGTAGCACTGCTAAGTAAAAAGGGGCCACTCATTTCTGGGGACGCAATGTCTGGAGTTTGGTCCCAAGGTGTGAAATATCCAGGATGAGTAACAGGACCTGCTACTCAGAAACATCCTGATTAAGTGACACTGTAAGACTCTGGATTCCTTCATCTACTAGACGCATCGGCATCTCCCAACCGGGGGGGGGGGGGGGTCTTTCATGGATGCATAACATTTGTTCCTAAATTAGCAGTCTTAAAAGGGGAACAGCATATAATATTAACCCCTTCATCCCCAATACGAAATAGGGGTAACCAGCCGAGCCCACTGCCTTTATTAATGCGCTGATTACCCCCATTTTCGCCACAGAGGCTACTGCTACTGATGCTTCTGTGATCCAGTATGTAGTAGATCTCCGAGACCGGTTAGAGATGCTCATGGGGGTGGCCCAGGACCACCTCAGGGCTGCTCAGACCAGGCAGAAGCGATGGTATGACCGGCATGCCCGTAGCAGAGAATTCATCCCAGGACAGCAGGTACTTGTTCTCAAACCCACTCGGGAGAACAAG
Source organism: Ascaphus truei (assembly GCF_040206685.1). Taxonomy (NCBI): domain Eukaryota; kingdom Metazoa; phylum Chordata; class Amphibia; order Anura; family Ascaphidae; genus Ascaphus; species Ascaphus truei. The sequence continues at coordinate 170,350 of NW_027456798.1, read as the reverse complement.
TTGATGGCTGCCTGGTCGGGACCGTACTCGGTCATCCGAAAGCTGAATGAGTACAACTATGTTGTACAGGTAGAGCCAGAGAGGCATAAGACATATCTGTTACGCCGGTGCTGCCCGCAGACCAGACTCGTCCCTTATACTGAGGTGGGGACGTATATGTGCACGCACCCGCAGCAGAAGGAGCGTGTCCGGAGTGTGGTGTTTTTGCGTTGCCAGGCCAGGTGTGAACAGGTGTAGCAATACTTGCCGGTACCGGTACTGAAGAAGCGAAGTGGTTGCCATTAGCCAAAGGTCGGGGAGAGAGAGATCCGGAAGGTCGAGGTTCAAGCTGAGGTCGAGGGATGGAAGAAGCTGCAGGGTCAAGAGGGAGCCGGGATCCAGAGACAGGTAAGTTCGTCCGCCAAGCCGGGTCGTAACCTGAATGCACAAAGACAAAGGGAGAGCCAGAATAGACGTCTGTAGCAGAGACTATGCCGAGCGATGTGAGAGAGGCAGAACAGGCATTAAGTACTGTGGCTGACCAATGGTTAACGGAGGCAGGCCTGGAGGAGCCCTAGGAGCAGTCCAGGATTGGTTTCCATAATACGCTGCCAGGTCATAAGGTTTAGGGTTAACTAGTAACCAGCGTGTGGGAGGGAGCTGTGGCTTCACTGCGAGAGCAGTGAATAAATTAGCTGGTGCTGGAATGTGTTCTGTAACAGCAAGGGATGCGCGTAACAGCAAGGGATGCGCGTAACAGCAAGGGATGCGCGCGCAGAAGCAACGGCAGCAGCAGCCTGACGGGGAGGACGGGGGAGTCCCCTCAGCAGGGAGGCCGGGCGAGGAGGGAGCCGCACAGCCGCGGGAGCGGACAGAGGTGAGGGGAGGTCACGCTGCGACCGACGTGACCCCCGAGTCCTCACAGTACCCCCCCCTTCAGGGTCGGCCTCAGGACGATGCTTCCATGGCTTGGATGGATGTTTTTCCGGAATCGTTTAAGAAGTCCTGGTGCGTGGATGTCGTTAAAAGGTACCCAAGACCTCTCCTCGAGTCCGAAACACGTCCAATGAACCAAGAAATGGACTTTCCCTCTGGAGAGACATGAATCTAGTATGGTCTGGACCTCGTACTCTTCGTTGCCCTGTATGAGCACAGGATCTGGTTTAAGAGTGTGGTCCGGGAACAGAGGGCTAGAGATGAACGGTTTGAGAAGTGAAGTATGGAAAACATTAGGAATTCGCATGCTTGGGGGTAGTTGAAGACGGAAAGCCACCGGGTTAACCTGCTCCATGATAGGAAATGGCCCCAGAAACCTAGGAGCCAATTTGGGGGAAGGGGTTTTGAGGCGGATATTTCTAGTAGACAACCAAACCTTGTCCCCTGGTTTGTAGTTGGTTGCAGGTCGGCCGGTCAGCCTGGACTTTAGAAGACAGGGAGGCCCTTTGAAGTGCAGATTGAATTCTGGCCCAAGAGTCCTGTAGGAGGGAGATGTGTTCATCCACAGCTGGAACTCCAGAGGAGATCTTGGAAATAGGTAGGCAAGCCGGGTGATAGTCGTAATTAATAAAGAAAGGTGTCTCACCAGTGGATTCATTCCTGGTGGAATTAAAGGCATACTCAGCCCAGGAAAGCAATTCCGTCCAGTCATCCTGGGAGTCAGAGACGAAGCACCTTAAATACTTCTCAAGAGATTGATTGACCCTCTCGGTCTGTCCATTAGACTGAGGGTGATAACCCGAAGAGAAGGAGGAAGCAATGCCCAGTCTTCTTGTGAAGGATCTCCAGAATCTGGAAACAAATTGAGAGCCACGATCCGATACGATGGACGTGGGTATGCCATGGATCCGGAAAATTTCTTTGGAGAAACTATCGGCTAGGGCGGGTGAGGAGGGTAATCCTTTGAGAGGAATAAAGTGTGCCATCTTGGAAAACCGATCCACGACTACTAGAATAGTGTTCATGCCATTCGACCTAGGCAATTCGACAATAAAATCCATGGATATGTGGGACCAGGGGCGTTCCGGGATTGATAAGGGCAAAAGAAAACCATGGGGTCTCTGGCGAGGAATCTTGTTGCGTGCACATACCGGACAGGCACGGGTAAACTCAAGAATAGATTTGGCCATATTGGGCCACCAGAAGGTGCGACGGATGAGATCCAAAGTCTTCTTGTAGCCTGGGTGTCCTGCCGAACGGGAAGCATGTCCCCATTCCAGAATCTCCGGAATAAACTTGGCCTCCACGTATAAGGTATCCTTCGGGATCTCAAGATCGCTAGGAAGGTGGCTTTGAGACTTGATGATCCTCTCAAGATTTTTGAATGTAGCGACCGCGAGGATCTTTTGTTTGGGAAGGATAGACTCTGAAGTTTTCTCTGGTCTCTCATCAGAAGAATATTGTCTAGAGAGAGCATCCGCCTTGACATTTTTAGTGCCGGGAATGTAAGACAAAATAAAATTAAACCTGGAGAAAAATAACGACCAGCGGGCTTGGCGGGGGCCTAAGCGACGGGCATTCTCGATGTATAAAAGATTTTTGTGGTCCGTGAGAATAGTGAACGGCTCTTTTGACCCCTCCAACAGATGTCTCCATTCCTGAAGTGCCAACTTGACGGCCAAAAGTTCTCTATTGCCCACATCATGGTTCCTCTCAGCTGGGGAAAACTTCTTCGAGAAAAAACCGCAAGGGTGAAATTTATCCTGGGGAGAAAACTTTTGGGATAGGACAGCGCCGGCCCCGCAGTCTGAAGCATCTACCTCTAGGGGGAAAGAAAAATTGGTGTCCGGGTGTCGAAAGATGGGAGCTGAGACAAAAGCTTGTTTTTGTGTTTCAAAAGCTATGACTGCCTCAGGAGACCAAGACGAAGGATCTGCTCCTTTCTGGGTCAGTGCTGTGATCGGGGCGATGATTGTGGAGAAGTTACGAATAAACTTCCGGTAATAATTGGAAAAGCCTAGGAACTGCTGAATAGACTTGAGGGAGTTAGGTTGCGACCAATCAATTATGGCTTTAAGTTTCTCAGGATCCATGGCCAATCCCGTGTTGGAAATAATATATCCCAGAAAAGAGGTGGTAGACTGGTGAAAGAGACATTTCTCCATCTTGGCAAACAAACGGTTCTCTCGGAGACGGGAGAGTACAAACTTGGTATGGATGATATGGTCCTGTAGATTCTTGGAAAAGATAAGAATGTCATCCAAATAAACAATTACAAACTGATTAAGGACATCCCGAAAGACGTCGTTGATAAAGTCCTGAAAAACCGCCGGAGCGTTGCATAATCCGAAAGGCATCACGAGATACTCGTAGTGGCCGCTACGGGTGTCTTCCATTCGTCGCCCTCCCGGATGCGAATGAGATTATACACCCCGCGAAGGTCAAGCTTGGAGAACACGTTAGCACCTTGAAGTCTGTCTAATAATTCAGAAATGAGAGGAAGTGGGTAACGGTTCTTCACCGTGATGCGGTTCAGTCCCCGGTAATCAATACACGGTCTGAGAGTACCGTCCTTTTTCTTGACGAAGAAGAATCCAGCTCCTGCGGGTGAATTGGAGTGCCGAATAAAGCCCCGTTTAAGGTTCTCACGGATATATTCGTTCATGGCTTCCGTCTCAGGAAGAGAGAGGGGGTAGGATTTGGATTTGGGCAATGTGTATCCAGGTACCAAGTCTATAGGACAATCGTAAGATCTGTGAGGAGGTAGTAGTTCGGATTGGGTTTTGCAGAAGACATCCAGAAAAGCAGCATACAGAGCGGGCAATCCTCCCCTAGGATTGGATGCATTGGCCAGCAGTCGAGGCGGAAGTACGGCTGGTGGAAACGGCTCCTCCGACCTCGACCTCCAAGCAATAGGATCTTGGGATGTCCAGTTGATGAGAGGATTGTGCTTCTGTAACCAGGGTAAGCCGAGAGTGACCGGAGTTCCAGGGGCGTGGATTACATCAAAGGCCAAGGTCTCCTTTTGTGAATGAGAGGAAAGGTTGATGGGGCAAGTCTCCAAGGAAATATATGCCGGGGTGAGCGGACGCTCATCAATCCCGACCAAGGCAACGGGAGACTTCTTCCTAACGAGTGGAATCTGGTTCTTTTCAGAGAAGGCTTGGTCCATGAAATTTCCTCCCATGCTGGAATCGATAAATGCCGCAGTGGAGGTACGGCAGGTAGGACCCGAGAGAGAGACAGGAATGGTCAATTTCTTGGGAAGTTCCTTCCTGGAAAGGGGACAAGGAGATTTAGCACCCAGGGAGAGCCCCTTCGTACTCACTGGGTTTGGTCGTTTCCCGGGCGTAGTGGACATTCACGGATCAGATGCTCGGAGGATCCGCAGTAATAACATGATCCACCGACTTAGCGAGCTTGCTGTATTGGTGTCCGGAAACGCTGGACTCCAAGTTGCATCGGGTCCGGAGCCTCTAAAGCAGGTAGCGGGGAGACGGCAGGTCCTGTGGTTGGAGAGAATCTCGGAAAAGGAGCACGGAAGGGTGTAAATCGGGGTAGCTGGCGTTGGAGGCGACGTACCTGAAGGCGCTGATCCACTCGATTGGCCTGGGAGATGAGTTCCTCCAGAAGCCCTGGCATGGGTTGTGAGGTGAGCTCGTCCTTGACGGAATCTGTTAAGCCTCGCCAGAAGACTGAGACTAAAGCCCCCTGGCCCCATCGTGTCTCAGCTGCTATGGTCCTGAACTGCAAGGCGTACTGGGCCACGGAACGACGTCCCTGGGAAAGTTCAAGCAAAGAGCCAGAGGCAGTTTCTTGGCGTGCGGGGGTATCGAAGACCTGTCAAAAGTCTCGTCTAAAGGCTGCGTAATCACGGGTGATATCGGGACGGAGTTCCCAAATTGGGGAGGCCCATGCCAGTGCTTTCCCTGTAAGCAGGCTGTACACATATGCCACTTTCTTGCGACCAGTGGAGTACTGCTGTGGAGCCATCTCAAACTGGATCTCGCACTGATTGAGAAAACCGCGACAGGCGTGTGGATCCCCTGCATACGGTTTAGGTGCCGGGATCTTCGGGCTGGAAGTCGCGGCAGTACCCGGTTCTGGCGACAGTGGCGGTGCGGTCCCAGGTGGTGCCTGAAAAGAAACGTCCTGTACCTGTTGAGTGAGGAGAGCCATTTGGTCAGTTAGGGCCTGGATTTGTTGATACATGGCCGTCATCATGGAGGCCATGTCAGTCTGGTCACAGCAGGGGATGCGGCGCAGAAGCAATGGCAGGCAGCCGAGCACCAGCCCCGCGCGGGGCAGCAGCAGCCCAACGGGGAGGACAGGGAAGTCCCCTCAGCAGGGAGGCCGGGCGAGGAGGGAGCCGCACAGCCGCGGGAGCGGACAGAGGTGAGGGGAGGTCACGCTGCGACCGACGTGACCCCCGAGTCCTCACAATATCATGTTAATATGTTGAAAGAATACAGGGCACCGTGTATGAGAGCAGTGATGGCCATTTGTAGCCCACTGCTGGAGGATCCGGCGAGTAATGCTCTGCCTTATCTCCTAGGGGAGGCTAGGCAGGGAAACACTGTGGAGCAGGTAGAGATAGGGGCACAGTTAAGTGTTAGGCAGCAGGTGGAAGCCAGGGACATGCTAGCTAAGTATAGGGCCCTCTTCACTGACATGCCAGGGACCACACATCTCACCAAACACCCAGTACACACAGGGGATCTGCAGCCTCTGCATAAGCACGCTTATAGAGTGTCAGCAGAGGTCAATACCAGTATGGAGAGGGAGATAGAGGAGATGCTGACCCTAGGGGTAATTACTCCGTCCCAGAGTCCTTGGGCAAGCCCGGTAGTTCTAGTCCCTAAGAAGGACAAGACCACCCGGTTTTGTGTGGACTACCGCTTGCTCAACGCTGGGACGGTGTCAGATGCTTACCCCATGCCCCGCATGGATGAGTTACTAGATGAACTCGCGGGGGCAAGGTATCTGACCACCATGGATTTGAGCAAAGGCTATTGGCAAATCCCACTGACCCTGGAGGCTAGGGAGAAGTCAGCATTCATCACTCCAAGTGGCCTCTATGAGTTTTTAGTGATGCCATTTGGGATGAAGAATGCCTTGGCTACCTTCCAACGCCTGGTCAATAGGTTACTGGAAGGGATGCAGAGCTATGCCAGGGCTTACTTAGATGACATTGCTGTCTTTAGTAATTACTGGGACACCCATTTAGGACATGTAGCTGCGGTGCTTGATAGGATCAGGGAGGCTAGGCTTACCTTAAAACCCACTAAGTGTATGGTAGGGATGGCAGAGGTCCTGTACTTAGGGCACAGGGTGGGTGGAGGGCACCTCAAACCAGAGCCAGCTAAGGTAGAAGCCATAGTTCAGTGGCCTGTTCCAACAACCAAGAAACAGGTCATGGCATTTTTGGGCACCGCAGGGTACTATAGGAAGTTTGTCCCACAGTACAGCGCCGTGGCCAAACCCCTGACTGATTTGACTAAGAAGCAACTGCCTGTGCTTATTACCTGGGCTCCTGCCTGTGAAACTGCTTTCCAGGCACTGAAAACTGCGCTTGCTGGGGCCCCCATACTGGCTGCTCCAGACTATACCAAGCATTTTCTCATACAAACTGATGCCTCGGATTATGGCATTGGGGCTGTATTGAGCCAGGTGGGGGACGACAGCAGAGAGCACCCTGTGGTGTACCTCAGCCGAAAACTACTCCCCAGAGAGGTGGCCTATGCCACCATTGAGAAAGAGTGCTTGGCCATTGTGTGGGCACTCAAAAAGCTCCAGCCCTATGTGTATGGAAGGGCTTTCACGGTCCTCACAGACCACAACCCCCGGAGTTGGCTGCAGAGGGCATCAGGGGAAAATGCCAAGTTGCTAAGGTGGAGCTTTGCCTTGCAAGAGTTTGAGTTCACTATTCAGCACAAAAAGGGTAGTGAAAACAGCAATGCTGATGGACTTTCACGTCAGGACTATCCCTCTGAGACTGAGTTCATTAATGGTGCCAGCAGTGCCCCACTCCCCGTTAGGGCCAGTGGGCCACAGGTCACCCATTAAGAAGGGGAGGTGTAGAGGGAGAGGGGGAGTGGCCCAGTATTAAAGGGGTTGCACCCCATATGGCCACCCCCTGACCTCACCAGGGAAGCAGGGGGTTAACTGGACTGCGGTCCAGGAATGTGGTTCTCACCTAGCTATGTCATAACAATGTATGTTTCCCTGTTCCCATGTTTCATTCTAATATCAGTGTCTGCACCAACACACACTGGGATCCATCCGGGAGGACAAGGGTCAATAGTGTTTAGTGAAAAGCTGTGATTTATTTTATAGCGGAGAATTTTGTGTTAAAGTATGAAACGGTTTAAAGGGTATTTGTGTATCTCCGGTTCTGAATGTCGCAGCGGGCTGAAAATTGGATCCTATAGTGTCCCAGTTCCGGCATTGAGGTCTGGGACGTTTGGACCCGCTGGACCTAACGGAACCGGATATTTTAATATGTTTGTGTTTTAACTTTAATATTGTATTCCAAGGCGGGATAAAAACTCATGAAGATTCCTTCACACAAAGGAATGCAAATGGTCGGGGGGGCGACCCAAAGTCTAGGAATCAAGTACTGATCAAAAGACTCTGCCACTCTAACTGTTTACCTGAGGGCGGAGACGCATCAAACTGGAGTGGTTTGTAAGTGTTATATCTACACCTACAAACAATGAAGATCCTGCCAGATACTTCATCTGGTAGACTGGTCGTCGCCCCTGATTTAATTATGGGGCTACAGAAATAAGACCCCCAGAGTCCCAGTACGCATGGGCTAACTAGCTGGGGGGCATGGGTTAATATGTGTTCCCACGTTAGGGATTGGATACAGATAATTGTTCACCAATAGTCTATATTCAATGTTAAAAATAGGGTTACAAAGGTATTTAAACTGTTGTCCACCCTATAGTCTGAGTCTTCGTTTTACATCTTGAATGTCACTGGATTGCTGGAGAATTGCTAGCTGATACTTCTCCATTCCCCAACCCTAAGTAAGTGTTACCTTCTTGCCTGTTAATTTTACTATATTGCTGTGTTCACCTATTTCAAGGAATAAATATATTTTATTATATCTAAGCCTCGTTCAGTTCAACCCAGATATTTGGTATGTATTATACCCTATCATAGCTACCGTGACACTATATACTCAATAACATCAGAACTCCTATACTCAAGAAGATCAGTACCCATATACTCAATAACAGCAGTACTCCTATACTGAATAACATTAGTACCCATATACTCAATAACATTAGTACCCATAAACCCGGTTATAATATCAATACTGCTAGACTCAATAACATTAGTACCCATATACTCCATAACATCAGTACTCCTATACTCAATAACATCAGTACTGCTATACTCAATAACATCAGTACTCCTATACTCAATAACATCAGTACTCCTATACTCAATAACATCAGTACTCCTATACTCAATAACATCAGTACTCCTATACTCAATAACATCAGTACTCCTATACTCAATAACATCAGTACTGCTATAGAAAATAAACACAGAAGCGCACCAAGGGTAAAGAAATATGTAATAAACAAGTAATATAATAACAAGTAAAAACTTACATATCAGAATATACAAGTCCAGTAGCGGCCAGTGCACAGGTAATCAGTCCAAATGAATTGGTAGGCGCAGGAGGTATATGCTGAGACTCACAGATCAGTCCCGCGTGCTGGGGCTGCCTTGCTCGGCAAAGCTCAGTTGTTACTTCCGGGTTGCGGCTTCTCGCAGGACCCGTGTTGAGTAGTCCACCACAATCGCCGGTATACTTTACTTCCAACACACATCCCACTCGAGCGAGCAGATGGAAGTGGCTCAAGCCTCTGTGGGAGGGCTGGAACTAGTACAGCCAAGAGTCTGGATACCAGTGTGCGGAGTTCACACATCCTATCCCTATTCAGGGAACTAACTGACTTCTCAGGCCCTTACTATCAGGGCCGCCAGCTAAGCCGGTTGTTAGCCGCAAAATATGTACATTCCATACAAAGTCTCTGCAGATAATAACAAAGCGCTTGCCTTATCTTTAGTCTTTTAAGGTCCTCTGCAACCAGACGTCACTGCTTCAGCATGGCTCTCTCAGCAGTGTCTCTCACTCTCTGTAAGCTTCTTTAACCAGCTCCTGGTAGCTGGGGAGCTCCTCTGTCTCACCCTTCTCTGGGGAAAACTGTCTCTCTGTGCCTTGCTGCTTCCTTGTTTTTCAGGAGTTCAGCTCAGGCTGATTAATTAGATTCCAGGTGTTCTTGACAACTCCAGGGAGGATTAACTCTTTCCAGCACCTAGATGCCAGTGCTGGTATCACACTGTATACTCAATAACATCAGTACCCCTATAGTCAATAACATTAGGACCCTTATACTCAATAACATCAGTACTCCTATAGTCAATAACATTAGGACCCTTATACTCAATAACACCTGTACTCCTATACTCAAGACCATCAGTACTCATATACTCAATAACATCAGTACTCCTATACTCAATAACATCACTACTCTTACGCCAAAGAACATCAGTACCCATATACTCAATAACATTAGTACCCATATACTCAATAACATCAGTACTTCTATACACAATAACATTAGTACCCATATGCTCAATAACATCAGTACTCCTATACTCAAGCACATTAGTACCGATATACTCAATAACATCAGTACTGATATACGCAATAACATCAGTACTCCTATACTCAATAACATCAGTACTCCTATACTCAATAACATCAGTACTGATATACTCAATAACATCAGTACTCCTATACTCAATAACATCAGTACTGCTACACTCCATAACATCAGTACTCCTATACTCAATAACATCAGTACTCCTATACTCAATAACATCAGTACTCCTATACTCAATAACATCAGTACTGATATACTCAATAACATCAGTACTCCTATACTCAATAACATCAGTACTGCTACACTCCATAACATCAGTACTCCTATACTCAATAACATCAGTACTCCTATACTCAATAACATCAGTACTCCTATACTCAATAACATCAGTACTCCTATACTCAATAACATCAGTACTGCTACACTCAATAACATCAGTACTGCTACACTCAATAACATCAGTACTCCTATACTCAATAACATCAGTACTCCTATACTCAATAACATCAGTACTGCTACACTCAATAACATCAGTACTCCTATACCCAATAACATTAGTACCTCAGCAGAAACTAATGCTTCCATGTATATAATACTCTTTCCTCTGATATCTCCATTCCGTCATGTCTCTCTTACGCTCTCTCGGTGTCTCTCACAGGTTGGAGCCTCTCTCTTACGCTCTCTCTGTGTCTCTCACAGGTTGGAGCCTCTCTCTTACGCTCTCTCTGTGTCTCTCACAGGTTTTAGCCTCTCTCTTACGCTCTCTCTGTGTCTCTCACAGGTTGGAGCCTCTCTCTTCGCCAGTAACATTGGGAGCGGTCACTTTGTGGGTCTGGCCGGTACAGGAGCAGCGAGTGGTCTCGCTGTGGCCGGATTTGAGTGGAATGTAAGGATAGGTCTCATGAGACAGTGCGCGTCTCACTCTATCTCTTTCTGACCCTGCGCGTCTCACTCTATCTCTTTCTGACCCTGCGCGTCTCACTCTATCTCTTTCTGACCCTGCGCGTCTCACTCTGTCTCTTTCTGGCCCTGCGCGTCGCATTCTGTCCCTTTCTGACCCTGCGCGTCGCATTCTGTCCCTTTCTGACCCTGCGTGTCTCTTTCAGGCGGTCTCTTTCTGACCCTGCGCGTCGCATTCTGTCCCTTTCTGACCCTGCGCGTCGCATTCTGTCCCTTTCTGACCCTGCGCGTGCATTCTGTCCCTTTCTGACCCTGCGCGTCGCATTCTGTCCCTTTCTGACCCTGCACGTCGCATTCTGTCCCTTTCTGACCCTGCACGTCGCATTCTGTCCCTTTCTGACCCTGCGCGTCGCATTCTGTCCCTTTCTGACCCTGCGCGTCGCATTCTGTCCCCTTCTGGCCCTGCACGTCGCATTCTGTCCCTTTCTGACCCTGCGTGTCGCATTCTGTCCCTTTCTGACCCTGCGCGTCGCATTCTGTCCCTTTCTGGCCATGCGCGTCGCATTCTGTCCCTTTCTGACCCTGCGCGTCACATTCTGTCCCTTTCTGGCCATGCGCGTCGCATTTTGTCCCTTTCTGACCCTGCGCGTCGCATTCTGTCCCTTTCTGACCCTGCGCGTCGCATTCTGTCCCTTTCTGACCCTGCGCGTCTCACTCTGTCTCTTTCTGGCCCTGCGCGTCGCATTCTGTCCCTTTCTGACCCTGCGCGTCGCATTCTGTCCCTTTCTGACCCTGCGTGTCTCTTTCAGGCGGTCTCTTTCTGACCCTGCGCGTCGCATTCTGTCCCTTTCTGACCCTGCGCGTCGCATTCTGTCCCTTTCTGACCCTGCGCGTTGCATTCTGTCCCTTTCTGACCCTGCGCGTCGCATTCTGTCCCTTTCTGACCCTGCACGTCGCATTCTGTCCCTTTCTGACCCTGCACGTCGCATTCTGTCCCTTTCTGACCCTGCGCGTCGCATTCTGTCCCTTTCTGACCCTGCGCGTCGCATTCTGTCCCCTTCTGGCCCTGCACGTCGCATTCTGTCCCTTTCTGACCCTGCGTGTCGCATTCTGTCCCTTTCTGACCCTGCGCGTCGCATTCTGTCCCTTTCTGGCCATGCGCGTCGCATTCTGTCCCTTTCTGACCCTGCGCGGCACATTCTGTCCCTTTCTGGCCATGCGCGTCGCATTTTGTCCCTTTCTGACCCTGCGCGTCGCATTCTGTCCCTTTCTGACCCTGCGCGTCGCATTCTGTCCCTTTCTGACCCTGCGCGTCGCATTCTGTCCCTTTCTGACCCTGCGCGTCGCATTCTGTCCCTTTCTGACCCTGCGCGTCGCATTCTGTCCCTTTCTGACCCTGCGCGTCGCATTCTGTCCCTTTCTGACCCTGCGCGTCGCATTCTGTCCCTTTCTGACCCTGCGCGTCGCATTCTGTCCCTTTCTGACCCTGCGCGTCGCATTCTGTCCCTTTGTGACCCTGCGCATCGCATTCTGTCCCTTTCTGACCCTGCTCGTCGCATTCTGTCCCTTTCTGACCCTGCGCGTCGCATTCTGTCCCTTTCTGACCCTGCGCGTCGCATTCTGTCCCTTTCTGACCCTGCGCTTCGCATTCTGTCCCTTTCTGACCATGCGTGTCGCATTCTGTCCCTTTCTGACCCTGCGCGTAGCATTCTGTCCCTTTCTGACCCTGCGCGTCGCATTCTGTCCTTTTCTGACCCTGCGCGTCGCATTCTGTCCTTTTCTGACCCTGCGCGTCGCATTCTGTCCTTTTCTGACCCTGCGCGTCGCATTCTGTCCCTTTCTGGCCTTGCGTGTCTCACTCTGTCTCTTTCTGACCTTGCGTGTCTCACTCTGTCTCTTTCTGACCTTGCGTGTCTCACTCTGTCTCTTTCTGACCTTGCGTGTCTCACTCTGTCTCTTTCTGACCTTGCGTGTCTCACTCTGTCTCTTTCTGACCTTGCGTGTCTCACTCTGTCTCTTTCTCGCCATGCGTGTCTCTTTCATATCCTGCGGTCTCTTTTGGACCCTGCATGTCTCTTTCAGGCAGTCTCTTTCTGACCCTACGTGTCTCTTTCTGACCCTGCGTGTCTCTTTCAGGCAGTCTCTTTCTGACCCCACGTGCCTCTTTCAGGCGGTCTCTTTCTGATCCTGCATGTCTCTTTCAGGTGGTCTGTTTCTGACCCTGCATGTCTCTTTCAGGTGGTCTCTTTCAGGTGGTCTCTTTCTGATCCTGCGTGTCTCTTTCACACGGTCTCTTTCTGACCCTGCGTGTCTCTTTCACACAGTCTCTTTCTGACCCTGCGTGTCTCTTTCAAGCGGTCTCTTTCTGACCCTGCGTGTCTCTTTCAGGTGGTCTCTCTCTGACTCTGCGTGTCTCTTTCAGGCGGTCTCTTTCTGACCCTGCGTGTCTCTTTCTGGCGGTCTCTTTCTGACCCTGCGTGTCTCTTTCTGGCGGTCACTTTCTGACCCTGCGTGTCTCTTTCAGGCGGTCTCTTTCTGAAAAAACAAAAATAAACTGTGCGCTACTATCTAACTTTTACATATATATGGATACAGTGCAGTGACTAAACCATAGAATATAGAAGTAAACCACAATACCACAGTGAATAAGTGATAAGATAATAAAATTATATCATAACCGTGTGGCTGATAAGGGCGTCTGCTGCTATAAACATTAGGGGTGGCTCAGCACCCCACACACTCTAAGAAATGGAAACAAAAAGAAAACAGCGCACAACGCCAAATAGTGAAGCAAGTACTGATATATTATAATAATAAAGGGGTATAAAATCTGCGTACATCAAGTTGATAAAATATGTGCATTTAGTGTATATCACACTGGTTTACCACTCCGCAGCTGTAAGCAGGAAGGTCTGGTACTTGGCTTTCTCTGCAGGAGCCTCCGTGGTGGTTCTGGGGCATGGGACCTTCCCTCACTCCTCTCCGGCAGGACGTCACTCTCAAGGGGGTTCCCTTTAAGCAGCCTGGCTTCACTGCAGGTTCAAATGCTCAGTGGGACCGCTCCTCATCCGGCGATATGCCGCCTTTGGGGGAATTTCCCTTTTTAGCAGCCTTCGTGTCTGTCCACAAAGATGAAAGAGGATGAAAGGAAGCTGTGGGTTACATTATTCTGTCAACCATGGAAGATGAAAACATGGACAAATTCCACAATCCTTTCCCTTCCCTTGTGTACTCGCAGAATTCCTGAGCTGGGAGCAGGGAGAAGATGCAAGTGGTGTTGTGTCCAGTCCCAGCTGGTTCCGGTTGAGTTTGTAAGGAATCCGCTCCGCGGGTTACTGGTTACCTTACCTTGCAGACCGGTGCAGTTCTGGAACTCCTCTCCTGAGGTTTGCTGCAGCCTGGATTCACTCACCAAAGCAATACACACTCCCTCTGGTATCTACTGCAGCTGTGCAGCCTATCACTGCAACCTAGACTTGCATTCACTCATTGGAGCAGTACCTTCACACCCCCGCCGGGGATTGGCCCGCTGGCCTTTAAGTACTGTCTTCCCATAATGCTCCCTGCCGAGCATAGTCCTATCTGGATGTCACTACTGTTTTGCCACAAGCCCTCGCTTGTTCTCCTATGCTGATACCAGGTTCCGCCCTGCGTCCTTCAGCTTCTGTTCTCCTGTGCTGAAGCAGAGGTTTCGTCCCTGCGTCCTTCAGCTTCTGTTCTCCTGTGCTGAAGCAGAGGTTTCGTTCCTGCGTCCTTCAGCTTCTGTTCTCCTGTGCTGAAGCAGAGGTTTCGTCCCTGCGTCCTTCAGTCTCCTGGATTCCTGCTCTGAAGCGGAGGTTTCCCTGTGTATCTCCAGCTTCCTGGTTCCTGGGGCCTACTCTTTCCCTAATCTAGAGAGGCCGTGTCCTGGTTCCTGCGCTGTTACAGAGGATTCCCCAGCCCGCTCAGGACTCTTGCGCTGTAGCACTGGTGCACCCGTGCAGCAAAGCGGTGTGCTACTCTGGTCTGCCTACCATCTCCTGTGACCAGTACCATGGGCCATGGTCGTCGCTCGCGCAGAGCCCAACCCCGCGCTCCTAAGCTGAAGCGGGGTTCTCCTGACTACATGTTGCCGAACTCTTGCCTGAACAATGTTTATCCTGATGTCTCCTGTCCTGACCCTGGCTTGTACAACGACGATGCTGACTTCTCCAATCCTGATCCTGCTACATATGACTACGAACTGCGCAATCCGGATCAGCCTGCGCGGTCTCAGGTCGGTGCTTTTACAACCCTACCTCAGCCACGCGGTCCGACCCTGGTTTGTGGCGAGCAGAACCCTGACAGTATGCTCGGCCCCACAAACTCGGACCCCGCTGAGGTAAGGGTTGGTAAGTTTTTTTCTGAAAGCCTGTCCCGGCCTGTAAACCAGTCCCAGTGTGAATACCAGTTTCTATGTGAGATAATACCCATGCTTGAAGATCTGGTTGTGTTTAAAGGTTTGACCCCTATGCAAAACAAATGCCGTAATGATCTCATAATGAAGGTTTACCTCCTCCGGGACTTAAAACAATCGCTGGCCGCTTGTATTTGCTTTCCTGGTTACCCTTTAACTTGGGAAAATGTGTACCCTTTAGAATTGGACGACGCCCAAAAGGAACTCTCTTCCCTGGCCTTGTCTTTAGACATTTATATAGCACAAGAGGACCCTCTCCTCATGTTGGCTGATGCCCAAAAAACACTCCATATCCTTTCCATGACATTGGACATTTGCATAAAGGAACAGGATCCTCCCCTCGCCAGCTTCGCTGCCGCTTGGCTGTATCCCTGGTCTACCACGGATCCTTGCCCTGAGTGTATGCCCGGGTTCCCTGACACCAATGATATGTTTTCGTTAACCCCGGCCGATCAGTCCTGTGAGGTCCCCCTGGAGAATACATATGTTGCTCTACCCAGCACTAATGTTCTTGTATCAGAGAATAAGTTCATTAGTTCTCCTATTTCTAGCTCAGAAGCCCTTTCTCTAAGTCTTGAGGGTTTTCCAGCTTTAACCCCTGCCGAGCAGTCCTGTGAGGTTCCCCTGGAGAATACATATGTTTCACTAGCCAACACTAAGGTTCTACTATCAGAGAATAAGTCCCTTAGTTCCCCTATTTCTAACTCCGAATCTGTCACTCCAGGTCTTGAGGGTTTTCCAGCTTTAACCTCTGCTAGGCAGTCCTGTGCGCTTTCCCCGTCAGAGAAAGAATCCCTAAGTTCTGTTCCCAGGGTTATTTCTGTATTAGAAACAATGGAGGATTCCGGCGCAACTGCGCATGTCTGACTCAGAGAGGCTGCTGGGATCTTCAAAAAACTTTATTCATAGAACACACAAGGGCTAGCACCGCATTCTCCCCCTCAACGCGTTTCACCCTTCGGCTTCGAAGCCCTATTCCTAAGGGTGAAACGCGTTGAGGGGGAGAATGCGGTGCTAGCCCTTGTGTGTTCTATGAATAAAGTTTTTTGAAGATCCCAGCAGCCTCTCTGAGTCAGACATGCGCAGTTGCGCCGGAATCCTCCATTGTTTCCAGTAACTCTTCTGACGGTGGCACGCAGGAGCAGCCGAGGTGAGCAGGCCCCAGACCGGAGATGCAGGTGAGGTAAGTTACCAACAGCCCCCTGCACCGGTCAATTCTGTGGCCAAGCGGAGCTCCCTCATGCGCTGCCCCAGTGTCTGACACAATTTCAGACTGCCACTCTGCACACTGAAGCGCAGGACAGATTCACACATTCTTTATTTCTGTATTAACCCCTGTGGGGCAGCTCTCTGAGTTTCCTTTGGTAAATCCCTGTTCTCTGTCAGCCATGGTCACGCCCCTAGCTTCAGACGAGAGATTCCTGGTCTCTCCTAATACAGAGAGAAGATTACCTATGTTTTACTCTCAGGCATTGTCTGCATTAACCCCTGTAAATTCTTGCTGCCTCCAAGTTAATGCCTTCGTTTTAGCCTCAGAGAATGAGTCCACAAGTCAGACAGCAGAGGTTGCATTGAGGGATTCCCATAACCGTACGGAGTCCTTAGATATTCTTTGCTATAAATCCCCTGCTTCAGCTCAAGTTTCCGCAGTTTCGTCTCCGGAAACTTCGGCTAAAGTTCTGGTTCCCGATAAATGTATTCAGGAGTCAGGTTTTTCCCTAAGCTTGCTCGCAGAGTTCCTTCTCCTGGGTGTTTCGCTGAACCAGCCTGTCGCCCACATAGCGGTGATTCCTGCTTCAGCGCATAGTTCCCACATTATGGAGTCTGCAGTAATTTCTGGTTTCCCAGACATTCCTTACCAAATACCTACTTCAGAGACCAGTACAGTTATGATTAACCCCCGTGTACTGTCTGAGTTCTCCTCCTCTTTAAGCTTAGGGTTAAAAGCATACAGTAGTCTGTATGTCCCTCCTGGGGTTCATATTATGTTCCCAGGAATGTTTGCTGACGCACGGTTTTCTCCCAAAAGTGACGCTTTTTCATATAGATTAGTAAAAAGCTTGCACACTGTTTCCCTTTTCGCTGAATTGTGTCTTACTAGTTTTGAGACTCTGAGAGGTAATGATTCTCCTTCTGATTCTGAAGCTCTTCCTACAATGAGTATCCTGTCTGGGGGTCCCCCTGATTTCTCTGTCCAGGCTAATTCTCCAGGGATCAGCATATCTGTGGTCACTCCCTTAGTACTGTCTGAGGTCACCATGCATATATTACAAGTCCTGGGGATTAAATCTGAGCTGTTTAGCTGTCCTGCCTTTGCGGAAACCCAGTTCCTCAGTACTGTGTCTAAATATGCCCCAGCAAACATGGGGTTACTCTGGGAAGAAATTAAAGCTCCTGTCTTAAAGGGTATTTTTTCTCACATGTCCAGCAAATCTAGAACCTCAGTAATTGTTTCTAAGTCACTTATGAATACATCTGATTTTTTCTCTAATCAAACCCAGACACCCTCACTATCGGTTAGGAGTCCTGTGATCAGAGATTTTGCACTAGAAAACACACCTATTCATGTTTTTGTCGGGTTAGGTACCCCTGTGGTTAGGGCCATTGCAGTTTCAGAGAGGACTCCTTGTACTCCTAAGGTGCCTGTCATTAAGAGTTTTCATAGTTCATACTTGCTGCTTGTTGATTCTCAGGGCCCTGTCACTGAGGTACAGACTTCAGCTTCTGATGTTAGCTTCCCTCCCACCACTACCCTGGCTCTGCCTTTTTCTCAAGCTACTGATTTAAAGATCCCAAGGACTATTCCTGATTCACTGACAATATTATCTCCCAATGAAGATTTCCCAGTATTGGAGAGCTCTACTGTTGTTTGCTTATCTGCTCCTGCTAAACCATGGTTTTGTCCCTCGGAATTTTCGGTTGCCCCTGTTATTTCCTCTCAGTTGGAATTATTCTGTACGTATCCCAAGATTTCGGTCCCTATGCCTGGTTTACTGCTTGCCTTGTCACCTTCCATACCAATACCGGGAGAAGCTTCCAACCAGCCTATACCCTTACTAACCATTACCTGGGAGCCTTCTAGAGGAAAAATTCCTCGCAAATTCCAACATGCAGTGGTCAGCCAAGACTTTTTCTGTTACAAAGTTCCTCCTGGTGTATTCGATCAACTATCAGGGCCGCTGATCCTAGATTCAGGTTCCTTTATTAAAGACTGGGCTTCCTGTAGGGGTTCTCCTTCCGTTTCTGCTCTGGAACTCTCTGGTTCCTCACAGCTCTGGATTTCCAAGACATTTTGCGAGGCGAGCCATGTACCAAGGATGTTTCTTCCATCAATCTCATATCCTAGAACTGTACTCACCAAAGAACTGCTCGTTTACGGATGCCCTTTCCACCTAAAGAATTTTAGGAACAACTCAATGTCCCCAAGGTCCATGGATGGTCCTGTCTGGCCGCAGTTCTCACCGGGGGGTGGGGGTACACTAAGGACTAACCACGAGTCTCTGGACCACGACTCTAACCCCAATCCTAGACGGTTCAGCAACAATTCCCGGTCCTCCAACTCTGAGTGCTCATGTTCGCCCGGAGGTCTCGCGTGAAGGGGGGGGGGTACTGTAAGGAATCCGCTCCGCGGTTTACTGGTTGCCTTACCTTGCAGACCGGTGCAGTTCTGGAACAGCTCTCCTGAGGTTTGCTGCAGCCTGGATTCACTCACCAAAGCAATACACACTCCCTCTGGTATCTACTGCAGCTGTGCAGCCTATCACTGCAACCTAGACTTGCATTCATTCATTGGAGCAGTACCTTCACACCCGAGCCGGGGATTGGCCCGCTGGCCTTTAAGTACTGCTTTCCCAGAATGCTCCCTGCCGAGCATAGTCCTATCTGGATGTCACTACTGTTTTGCCACAAGCCCTCGCTTGTTCTCCTATGCTGATACCAGGTTCCGCCCTGCGTCCTTCAGCTCCCTTCAAGCCGCTTGTTCTCCTATGCTGATACGGAGGTTCCGTCCTGCGTCCTTCAGCTTCCTGTTCTGAAGCAGAGGTTTCGTCCCTGCGTCCTTCAGCCTCCTGGATTTCTGCACTGAAGCGGAGGTTTCCCTGTGTATCTACAGCTTCCTGGTTCCTGGGGCCTACTCTTTCCCTAATCTAGAGAGGTCGTGTCCTGGTTCCTGCACTGTTACAGAGGATTCCCCAGCCCGCTCAGGACTCTTGCACTGTAGCACTGGTGCACCCGTGCAGCAAAGCGGTGTGCTACTCTGGTCTGCCTACCATCTCCTGTGACCAGTACCATGGGCCATGGTCGTCGCTCGCGCAGAGGTCAACCCCGCGCTCCTAAGCTGAAGCGGGGCTCTCCTGACTACCTGTTGCCGAACTCTTGCCTGAACAATGTTTATCCTGACGTCTCCTTTCCTGACCCTGGCTTGTACAACGACTATGCTGACTTCTCCAATCCTGATCCTGCTACATATGACTACGAACTGCGCAATCCGGATCAGCCTGCGCGGTCTCAGGTCGGTGCTTTTACAACCCCACCTCAGCCTCGCGGTCCGACCCTGGTTTGTGGCGAGCAGAACCCTGACAGAGTTCCAGCTTCACTACAAAACCTTTCAACAGCTCGTGTCATCTACTATAGCTCAACAGAGCCACCCTCAGTTTAAACCTATACTATTTTCTTCTCATCAGATTACAGTACAAGCCTCATTGGTTGTCTCGCCCATAAGGCTGCTAAAAAGGGAAATTCCCCCAAAGGCGGCATATCGCCGGATGAGGAGCGGTCCCACTGAGCATTTGAACCTGCAGTGAAGCCAGGCTGCTTAAAGGGAACCCCCTTGAGAGTGACGTCCTGCCGGAGAGGAGTGAGGGAAGGTCCCATGCCCCAGAACCACCACGGAGGCTCCTGCAGAGAAAGCCCAAGTACCAGACCTTCCTGCTTACAGCTGCGGAGTGGTAAACCAGTGTGATATACACTAAATGCACATATTTTATCAACTTGATGTACGCAGATTTATTACCCCTTTATTATTATAATATATATTAATACTTGCTTCACGATTTGGCGTTGTGCGCTGTTTTCTTTTTGTTTCGGTCTCTTTCTGACCCTGCGTGTCTCTTTCAAGCAGTCTCTTTCTGACCCTGCGTGTCTCTTTCAGGCGGTCTCTCTCTGACTCTGCGTGTCTCTTTCAGGCGGTCTCTTTCTGACCCTGCGTGTCTCTTTCAGACGGTCTCTTTCTGACCCTGCGTGTCTCTTTCAGGCGGTCTCTTTCTGACCCTGCGTGTCTCTTTCAGATGGTCTCTTTCTGACCCTGCGTGTCTCTTTCAGGCGGTCTCTTTCTGACCCTGCGTGTCTCTTTCTGACCCTGCGTGTCTCTTTCAGACCTTGCGTGTCTCACTCTGTCTCTTTCTGACCCTGCGCGGCGCATTCTGTCCCTTTCTGACCTTGCGCGTCGCATTCTGTCCCTTTCTGACCTTGCGTGTCTCACTCTGTCTCTTTCTGGCCATGCGCGTCGCATTCTGTCTCTTTCTGACCCTGCGCGTCGCATTCTGTCCCTTTCTGACCCTGCGCGTCGCATTCTGTCCCTTTCTGACCCTGCGCGTCGCATTCTGTCCCTTTCTGACCCTGCGCGTCGCATTCTGTCTCTTTCTGACCCTGCGCGTCGCATTCTGTCCCTTTCTGACCCTGCGCGTCGCATTCTGTCCCTTTCTGACCCTGCGCGTCGCATTCTGTCCCTTTCTGACCCTGCGCGTCGCATTCTGTCCCTTTCTGACCCTGCGCGTCGCATTCTGTCCCTTTCTGACCCTGCGCGTCGCATTCTGTCCCTTTCTGACCCTGCGCGTCGCATTCTGTCCCTTTCTGACCCTGCGCGTCGCATTCTGTCCCTTTCTGACCCTGCGCGTCGCATTCTGTCCCTTTCTGACCCTGCGCGTCGCATTCTGTCCCTTTCTGACCCTGCGCGTCGCTTTCTGACCCTGCGCGTCGCATTCTGTCCCTTTCTGACCCTGCGCGTCGCATTCTGTCCCTTTCTGACCCTGCGCGTCGCATTCTGTCTCTTTCTGACCCTGCGCGTCGCATTCTGTCCCTTTCTGACCCTGCGCGTCGCATTCTGTCCCTTTCTGACCCTGCGTGTCGCATTCTGTCTCTTTCTGACCCTGCGCGTCGCATTCTGTCCCTTTCTGGCCTTGCGTGTCTCACTCTGTCTCTTTCTGACCTTGCGCGTCTCACTCTGTCTCTTTCTGACCTTGCGTGTCTCACTCTGTCTCTTTCTCGCCATGCGTGTCTCTTTCATATCCTGCGGTCTCTTTTGGACCCTGCATGTCTCTTTCAGGCAGTCTCTTTCTGACTCTACGTGTCTCTTTCTGACCCCACGTGCCTCTTTCAGGCGGTCTCTTTCTGATCCTGCATGTCTCTTTCAGGTGGTCTGTTTCTGACCCTGCATGTCTCTTTCAGGTGGTCTCTTTCAGGTGGTCTCTTTCAGGTGGTCTCTTTCTGATCCTGCGTGTCTCTTTCACACGGTCTCTTTCTGACCCTGCGTGTCTCTTTCACACGGTCTCTTTCTGACCCTGCGTGTCTCTTTCAAGCGGTCTCTTTCTGACCCTGCGTGTCTCTTTCTGGTGGTCTCTTTCTGACCCTGCGTGTCTCTTTCAGGCGGTCTCTTTCTGACCCTGCGTGTCTCTTTCTGGCGGTCTCTTTCTGACCCTGCGTGTCTCTTTCAGACGGTCTCTTTCTGACCCTGCGTGTCTCTTTCAAGTGGTCTCTTTCTGACCCTGCGTGTCTCTTTCTGGCGGTCTCTTTCTGACCCTGCGTGTCTCTTTCAGGCGGTCTCTTTCTGACCCTGCGTGTCTCTTTCAGGCGGTCTCTTTCTGACCCTGCGTGTCTCTTTCAGATGGTCTCTTTCTGACCCGGCGTGTCTCTTTCTGGCGGTCTCTTTCTGACCCTGCGTGTCTCTTTCAGATGGTCTCTTTCTGACCCTGCGTGTCTCTTTCAGACGGTCTCTTTCTGACCCTGCGTGTCTCTTTCAAGTGGTCTCTTTCTGACCCTGCGTGTCTCTTTCAGGCGGTCTCTTTCTGACCCTGCGTGTCTCTTTCAGGCGGTCTCTTTCTGACCCTGCGTGTCTCTTTCAGATGGTCTCTTTCTGACCCGGCGTGTCTCTTTCTGGCGGTCTCTTTCTGACCCTGCGTGTCTCTTTCAGATGGTCTCTTTCTGACCCTGCGTGTCACTTTCAGGCGGTCTCTTTCTGACCCTGCGTGTCTCTTTCAGGCGGTCTCTTTCTGACCCTGCGTGTCTCTTTCAGGCGGTCTTCGTGGTTTTGCTCCTGGGTTGGGTTTTTGTTCCAGTTTATCTGACAGCTGAGGTGAGGAAAAGAGACAGTCACACTGCGAGACCGTCACACTGCGAGACCGTCACACTGCGAGACCGTCACACTGCGAGACCGTCACACTGCGAGACCGTCACACTGCGAGACCGTCACACTGCGAGACCGTCACACTGCGAGACCGTCCCGCGGGTTAGTCCCTCTGCTCTTGCTCCCGAGTGATACTTTGTCCCCCCAGGTGGTTACGATGCCCGAGTACCTCAGAAAACGCTTTGGGGGGCAGCGGATCCAGGTGTACCTGTCTGTACTGTCTCTGGCAATGTATATATTTACCAAGATCTCGGTGAGTACTCGGGAGTACTCGGGAGCACAGTACTAGAGCGGGGGGTACTGTGGCAGTACTGTGACGCTGTGCTCCTCCGCAGGTGGACATGTTCTCGGGCGCAGTGTTTATTCAGGTCGCTCTGGGCTGGAATATTTATCTGTCTGTTATCGCCTTGCTTGTTATAACCATGATATACACCGTGACAGGTAAATACCCCAAATATATACACCGTGACAGGTAAATACCCCCATATATACACCGTTACAGGTAAATACCCCCATATATACACCGTGACAGGTAAATACCCCAAATATATACACCGTGACAGGTAAATACCCCATATATACACCGTGACAGGTAAATACCCCAAATATATACACCGTGACAGGTAAATACCCCCATATATACACCGTTACAGGTAAATACCCCCATATATACACCGTGACAGGTAAATACCCCAAATATATACACCGTGACAGGTAAATACCCCATATATACACCGTGACAGGTAAATACCCCAAATATATACACCGTGACAGGTAAATACCCCATATATACACCGTGACAGGTAAATACCCCATATATACACCGTGACAGCTAAATACCCCAAATATATACACCGTGACAGGTAAATACCCCATATATACACCGTGACAGGTAAATACCCCAAATATACACCGTGACAGGTAAATACCCCAAATATACACCGTGACAGGTAAATACCCCAAATATATACACCGTGACAGGTAAATACCCCCATATATACACCGTGACAGGTAAATACCCCAAATATACACCGTGACAGGTAAATACCCCCATATATACACCGTGACAGGTAAATACCCCAAATATATACACCGTGACAGGTAAATACCCCATATATACACCGTGACAGGTAAATACCCCAAATATATACACCGTGACAGGTAAATACCCCAAATATACACCGTGACAGCTAAATACCCAAAATATATACACCGTGACAGGTAAATACCCCATATATACACCGTGACAGGTAAATACCCCATATATACACCGTGACAGGTAAATACCCCCATATATACACCGTGACAGGTAAATACCCCAAATATATACACCGTGACAGGTAAATACCCCAAATATATACACCCTGACAGGTAAATACCCCATATATACACCGTGACAGGTAAATACCCCAAATATACACCGTGACAGGTAAATACCCCATATATACACCGTGACAGGTAAATACCCCAAATATACACCGTGACAGGTAAATACCCCCATATATACACCGTGACAGGTAAATACCCCAAATATACACCGTGACAGGTAAATACCCCCATATATACACCGTGACAGGTAAATACCCCAAATATATACACCGTGACAGGTAAATACCCCATATATACACCATGACAGGTAAATACCCCAAATATATACACCGTGACAGGTAAATACCCCAAATATATACACTGTGACAGGTAAATACCCCATATATACACCGTGACAGGTAAATACCCCAAATATATACACCGTGACAGGTAAATACCCCATATATACACCGTGACAGGTAAATACCCCAAATATATACACTGTGACAGGTAAATACCCCATATATACACCGTGACAGGTAAATACCCCATATATACACCGTGACAGGTAAATACCCCCATATATACACCGTGACAGGTAAATACCCCATATATATACATCGTGACAGGTAAATACCCCATATATACACCGTGACAGGTAAATACCCCATATATATACATCGTGACAGGTAAATACCCCATATATACACCGTGACAGGTAAATACCCCCATATATACAACGTGACAGGTAAATACCCCATATATACACCGTGACAGGTAAATACCCCATATATACACCGTGACAGGTAAATACCCCCATATATACACCGTGACAGGTAAATACCCCCATATATACACCGTGACAGGTAAATACCCCCATATATACACCGTGACAGGTAAATACCCCCATATATACACCGTGACAGGTAAATACCCCCATATATACACACCGTGACAGGTAAATACCCCCATATATACACCGTGACAGGTAAATACCCCCATATATACACCGTGACAGGTAAATACCCCCATATATACACCGTGACAGGTAAATACCCCCATATATACACCGTGACAGGTAAATACCCCCATATATACACCGTGACAGGTAAATACCCCCATATATACACACCGTGACAGGTAAATACCCCCATATATACACACCGTGACAGGTTAATACCCCCATATATACACACAGTGACAGGTAAATACCCCCATATATATACACCGTGACAGGTAAATACCCCCATATATACACCATGACAGGTAAATACCCCCATATATACACCGTGACAGGTAAATACCCCCATATATACACCGTGACAGGTAAATACCCCAAATATATACACCGTGACAGGTAAATACCCCATATATACACAGTGACCGGTAAATACCCCATATATACACCGTGACAGGTAAATAACCCCATATATATACCGTGACAGGTAAATACCCCCATATATATACACCGTGACCGGTAAATACCCCCATATATACACCGTGACAGGTAAATACCCCATATATACACCGTGACAGGTAAATAACCCCATATATATACCGTGACAGGTAAATACCCCCATATATACACCGTGACAGGTAAATATCACCACACCGTGACAGGTAAATATCACCATATATACACCATGACAGGTAAATACCACCATATATACACCGTGACAGGTAAATACCCCCATATATACACCGTGACAGGTAAATACCCCCATATATACACCGTGACAGGTAAATACCCCATATATACACCGTGACAGGTAAATACCCCATATATACACAGTGACAGGTAAATACCCCATATATATATACACTGTGACAGGTAAATACCCCATATATATACACTGTGACAGGTAAATACCCCCATATACACCGTGACAGGTAAATACCCCATGTATACACCGTGACAGGTAAATACCCCATGTATACACCGTGACAGGTAAATACCCCCATATATACACTGTGACAGGTAAATACCCCATATATACACTGTGACAGGTAAATAACCCCATATATACACTGTGACAGGTAAATACCCCATATATACACTGTGACAGGTAAATACCCCATATATACACTGTGACAGGTAAATAACCCCATATATACACTGTGACAGGTAAATAACCCCATATATACACTGTGACAGGTAAATACCCCATATATACACTGTGACAGGTAAATACCCCATATATACACTGTGACAGGTAAATAACCCCATATATACACTGTGACAGGTAAATACCCCATGTATATATATATATAGACTGTCTCTCTCTGCAGGCGGTCTCACTGCGCTCATGTACACAGACTGTCTCTCTCTCTGCAGGCGGTCTTGCTGCGCTCATGTACACAGACTGTCTCTCTCCCTGCAGACGGTCTCGCTGCGCTCATGTACACAGACTGTCTCTCTCTGCAGGTGGTCTCGCTGTGCTCATGTACACAGACTGTCTCTCTCTCTGCAGGCGGTCTCGCTGTGCTCATGTACACAGACTGTCTCTCTCTCTGCAGGCGGTCTCGCTGCGCTCATGTACACAGACTGTCTCTCTCTCTGCAGGCGGTCTCGCTGCGCTCATCTACACAGACTGTCTCTCTCTCTGCAGGCGGTCTTGCTGCGCTCATGTACACGGACTGTCTCTCTCTCTCTGCAGGCGGTCTCGCTGCTCTCATGTACACAGACTGTCTCTCTCTCTCTGCAGGTGGTCTCGCTGCGCTCATGTACACAGTCTGTCTCTCTCTCTCTGCAGGCGGTCTCGCTGCTCTCATGTACACAGACTATCTCTCTCTCTCTCTGCAGGCGGTCTCGCTGCGCTCATGTACATAGACTGTCTCTCTCTCTCTGCAGGCGGTCTCGCTGCTCTCATGTACACAGACTGTCTCTCTCTCTCTCTGCAGGCGGTCTCGCTGCGCTCATGTACACAGACTGTCTCTTTCTCTCTGCAGGCGGTCTCGCTGCTCATGTACACAGTCTGTCTCTCTCTCTCTGCAGGTGGTCTCGCTGCTCATGTACACAGACTGTCTCTCTCTCTGCAGGCGGCCTCGCTGCGCTCATGTACACAGACTGTCTCTCTCTGCAGGCGGTCTCGCTGCTCTCATGTACACAGACTGTCTCTCTCTCTGCAGGTGGTCTTGCTGCGCTCATGTACACAGACTATCTCTCTCTCTCTCTGCAGGTGGTCTCGCTGCTCATGTACACAGACTGTCTCTCTCTCTCTCTCTGCAGGCGGTCTCGCTGCGCTCATGTACACAGACTGTCTCTCTCTCTGCAGGTGGTCTCGCTGCTCTCATGTACACAGACTGTCTCTCTCTCTCTGCAGGCGGTCTCGCTGCGCTCATGTAGACAGACTGTCTCTCTCTCTGAAGGCGGTCTCGCTGCTCTCATGTACACAGACTGTCTCTCTCTGCAGGCGGTCTCGCTGCGCTCATGTACACAGACTGTCTCTCTCTCTGCAGGCGGTCTCGCTGCGCTCATGTACACAGACAGTCTCTCTCTCTCTGCAGGCGGTCTCGCTGCTCTCATGTACACAGACTGTCTCTCTCTCTCTGCAGGCGGTCTCGCTGCTCTCATGTACACAGACTGTCTCTCTCTCTGCAGGCGGTCTCGCTGCGCTCATGTACACAGACTGTCTCTCTCTCTCTGCAGGTGGTCTCGCTGCGCTCATGTACACAGACTGTCTCTCTCTCTCTCTCTCTGCATGCAGTCTCTCTGCTCTCATGTACACAGACTGTCTCTCTCTCTCTCTGCAGGCAGTCTCTCTGCTCTCATTTACACAGACTGTCTCTCTCTCTCTGCAGGTGGTCTCGCTGCGTTCATGTACACAGACTGTCTCTCTCTCTGCAGGCGGTCTCGCTGCGCTCATGTACACAGACTGTCTCTCTCTCTCTCTCTGCAGGCGGTCTCGCTGCGCTCATGTACACAGACTGTCTCTCTCTCTCTCTGCAGGCGGTCTCGCTGCGCTCATGTACACAGACTGTCTCTCTCTCTCTCTGCAGGCGGTCTCGCTGCGCTCATGTACACAGACTGTCTCTCTCTCTCTCTCTGCAGGCGGTCTCGCTGCGCTCATGTACACAGACTGTCTCTCTCTGCAGGCGGTCTCGCTGCGCTCATGTACACAGGCTGTCTTTCTCTCTCTGCAGGCGGTCTCGCTGCGCTCATGTACACAGACTGTCTCTCTCTCTCTCTCTGCAGGCGGTCTCTCTGCTCTCGTACACAGACTGTCTCTCTCTGCAGGCGGTCTCGCTGCGCTCATGTACACAGGCTGTCTTTCTCTCTCTGCAGGCGGTCTCGCTGCGCTCATGTACACAGACTGTCTCTCTCTGCAGGCGGTCTCGCTGCGCTCATGTACACAGACTGTCTCTCTCTCTGCAGGCGGTCTCGCTTCTCTCATGTACACAGACTGTCTCTCTCTCTCAGCAGGCGGTCTCGCTGTGCTCATGTACACAGACTGTCTCTCTCTGCAGGCGGTCTCGCTGTGCTCATGTACACAAACTGTCTCTCTCTCTCTCTGCAGGCGGTCTCGCTGCTCTCATGTACACAGACTGTCTCTCTCTCTCTGCAGGCGGTCTCGCTGCTCTCATGTACACAAACTGTCTCTCTCTCTCTCTGCAGGCGGTCTCGCTTCTCTCATGTACACAGACTTTCTCTCTCTCTCAGCAGGCGGTCTCGCTGTGCTCATGTACACAGACTGTCTCTCTCTGCAGGCGGTCTCGCTGTGCTCATGTACACAGACTGTCTCTCTCTCTCTGCAGGCGGTCTCGCTTCTCTCATGTACACAGACTGTCTCTCTCTCTGCAGGCGGTCTCGCTGCGCTCATGTACACAGACTGTCTCTCTCTCTCTGCAGGTGGTCTCGCTGCGCTCATGTACACAGACTGTCTCTCTCTCTCTGCAGGCAGTCTCTCTGCTCTCATGTACACAGACTGTCTCTCTCTCTCTCTGCAGGCAGTCTCTCTGCTCTCATTTACACAGACTGTCTCTCTCTCTCTGCAGGTGGTCTCGCTGCGTTCATGTACACAGACTGTCTCTCTCTCTGCAGGCGGTCTCGCTGCGCTCATGTACACAGACTGTCTCTCTCTCTCTCTGCAGGCGGTCTCGCTGCGCTCATGTACACAGACTGTCTCTCTCTCTCTCTGCAGGCGGTCTCGCTGCGCTCATGTACACAGACTGTCTCTCTCTCTCTCTCTGCAGGCGGTCTCGCTGCGCTCATGTACACAGACTGTCTCTCTCTGCAGGCGGTCTCGCTGCGCTCATGTACACAGACTGTCTCTCTCTCTCTGCAGGCGGTCTCGCTGCTCATGTACACAGACTGTCTCTCTCTCTGCAGGCGGTCTCGCTGCTCATGTACACAGACTGTCTCTCTCTGCAGGCGGTCTCGCTGCTCATGTACACAGACTGTCTCTCTCTCTCTGCAGGTGGTCTCGCTGCGCTCATGTACACAGACTGTCTCTCTCTCTCTCTGCAGGCGGTCTCGCTGCGCTCATGTACACAGACTGTCTCTCTCTCTGCAGGTGGTCTCGCTGCGCTCATGTACACAGACTGTCTCTCTCTCTGCAGGCGGTCTCGCTGCTCTCATGTACACAGACTGTCTCTCTCTCTCTGCAGGCGGTCTCGCTGCGCTCATGTACACAGACTGTCTCTCTCTCTCCAGGCGGTCTCGCTGCTCTCATGTACACAGACTGTCTCTCTCTCTGCAGGTGGTCTCGCTGCGCTCATGTACACAGACTGTCTCTCTCTCTCTCTGCAGGCGGTCTCGCTGCGCTCATGTACACAGACTGTCTCTCTCTCTCTCTGCAGGCGGTCTCGCTGCGCTCATGTACACAGACTGTCTCTCTCTCTCTGCAGGCGGTCTCGCTGCTCTCATGTACACAGACTGTCTCTCTCTCTCTGCAGGCGGTCTCGCTGCTCTCATGTACACAGACTGTCTCTCTCTCTCTGCAGGCGGTCTCGCTGCTCTCATGTACACAGACTGTCTCTCTCTCTCTGCAGGCGGTCTCGCTGCTCTCATGTACACAGACTGTCTCTCTCTCTCTGCAGGCGGTCTCGCTGCTCTCATGTACACAGACTGTCTCTCTCTCTCTGCAGGCGGTCTCGCTGCGCTCATGTACACAGACTGTCTCTCTCTCTCTGCAGGCGGTCTCGCTGCTCTCATGTACACAGACTGTCTCTCTCTCTCTGCAGGTGGTCTCGCTGCGCTCATGTACACAGACTGTCTCTCTCTCTCTCTGCAGGCGGTCTCGCTGCTCTCATGTACACAGACTGTCTCTCTCTCTCTGCAGGCGGTCTCGCTGCGCTCAGTACACAGACTGTCTCTCTCTCTGCAGGCGGTCTCGCTGCTCTCATGTACACAGACTGTCTCTCTCTGCAGGCGGTCTCGCTGCTCTCATGTACACAGACTGTCTCTCTCTCTGCAGGCGGTCTCGCTGCGCTCATGTACACAGACTGTCTCTCTCTCTGCAGGCGGTCTCGCTGCTCTCATGTACACAGACTGTCTCTCTCTGCAGGCGGTCTCGCTGCTCTCATGTACACAGACTGTCTCTCTCTCTCTGCAGGCGGTCTCGCTGCGCTCATGTACACAGACTGTCTCTCTCTCTCTGCAGGCGGTCTCGCTGCTCTCATGTACACAGACTGTCTCTCTCTCTCTCTGCAGGCGGGTCTCGCTGCGCTCATGTACACAGACACTGTTCAGACGTTTATAATGATTGGAGGAGCCGGAGTACTCGCAGGATATGGTGAGAGGGGGAGGGGGGAGAAAGAGGGGAGGGGGGGAGAAAGAGGGGAGGGGGGGGAGAAAGAGGGGAGGGGGGGAGAAAATGGGGAGGGGGGGGAGAAAATGGGGAGGGGGGGAGAAAATGGGGATGGGAAGAGAGGGGGGAGATAGGGGGGGGGAGAGAGAGAGAGGGGAGGAGGGGGGGGGGAGAGAGGGGAGGAGGGGGGAGAGAAAGAGGGGAGGGGAGGAGGGGAGAGAGAAAAAGGGGAGGGGAGAGAAAGAGGGGAGGAGGGGAGAGAAAGAGGGGAGGGGAGGAGGGGAGAGAAAGAGGGGAGAGGGGAAGAGAGAAAGAGGGGAGTGGGGGACGAGAAAGAAGGGGTGGGATATTCTGGACCCAGGCTCATATGTAGCATGTGACTAAGTGTGTGTAACTTAACTCGTCCCCTTTTAAAGCACACAAAGTCCTTCTATTTTCTTCAACATTATTGAGGGAGTTAACAGAAGTATAACAGTTCATATACTGTATGTGAATTGTGCTAGCAGATTTCTCTTGTCAGGAGAATAACCTATGAGAGGAAGGTGTCCTGCTATGGGGAAGCGCTTCTCTGAGAGGAAGGTAAAAAGGATTCCCTTTCTGAGGGAGCAGTGGAAGAAGTGTCTACTCACCTGGTTGCTTGTTGGAAAGAGAGAGCACACTTTCCTGTCAGACAGGAACACACTAAGGGGCATAACAATATGCATAATAATATGCAGATAAAGCAGGGGGAGAGGACTGAACCAATCTCAGCTGTGAGTATTGGGAGGTTGCCAGGGCAACTGAGTAGAGGCTGTGTAAAAGGGGATTACTTGTAAAAACTATGTTACAATATACACAGCTCTGGCTGCTTCAGAGCAGGGAAAGCATGTAACTTTACTGGGGAGGGCTGGCAGCCTGAGAGCAGGAAAATACACAGAGAAATAAACAATTCTGTTACAGGACAGGGGGGAGAGAAAGAGGGGAGGAGGGAGAATGAGGGGAGGGGGGACAGAAAGAGGGGAGTGGGAGAGAGGAATGTGGAGAGGGGAGAGGGGGGGGAACATAGAGGGGAGGTGGAGAGAGTGCAGGTATATATGTTAGCACTCCTCTCTCTGTATTAGTGCACGCTCTCTCTCTCCCCTCTGCTCTCATTCTGTATTAGAGCTGAGGTATTAAACACATTCTTTGCCTCTGTGTTTACCAGGGAAGAATCAATTTCAATAGTAGTGGCGCAGGAGGAAGCCACAACCTCCATATTAATGACCAATTGGGTAACTGAGGAAGAAGTTCATAAGCGGCTTGAAAAAATTAAAGTAAATAAGGCACCTGGCCCCGATGGTATACATCCAAGAGTTCTCAAGGTGTTAAGCTCAGTAACAGCTAAACCATTATATTTAATATTCAAGGACTCCATTTCCACAGGCTCAGTACCACAAGATTGGCGTAAAGCAGATGTGGTGCCTATATTTAAAAAGGGAGCTAGATCACACCCAGGGAATTACAGACCTGTAAGCCTGACTTCAATAGTGGGGAAACTACTTGAAGGTTTAATACGGGATAATATTCAGGAATACCTAATGGAAAACAAAATTATTAGTAATAGTCAGCATGGATTTATGAAGGATAGATCATGCCAAACTAACCTTATTTGTTTCTTTGAGGAGATAAGTAGGAATTTAGACCAGGGTAATGCAGTTGATGTGGTCTACTTAGATTTTGCAAAGGCTTTTGATACGGTTTCACACACGAGGTTGGTGTACAAAATAAAGAAAATTGGACTCAGTAATAATATATGCACCTGGATTGAAAACTGGTTAAAGGACAGAGAACAAAGGGTTGTCATAAATGGAACTTTTTCAGGTTGGGCTAAAGTCGTGAGTGGAGTACCTCAGGGATCCGTACTGGGACCCCTGCTTTTTAACTTGTTTATTAATGACCTTGAGGTTGGGATCGAGAGCAAAGTCTCCATCTTTGCTGATGATACTAAATTGTGTAAAGTAATAGAATCAGACCAGGATGTAATTTCTCTTCAGAAGGACTTGGAGAGACTGGAAACGTGGGCAGGTAAATGGCAGATGAGGTTTAATACAGATAAATGTAAGGTTATGCATTTGGGATGCAAGAATAAAAAGGCGACTTACAAATTAAATGGAGATATATTGGGGGAATCCTTGATGGAGAAGGATTTAGGAGTGCTTGTAGACAGCAGGCTTAGCAATAGTGCCCAATGTCATGCAGTAGCTGCAAAGGCAAACAAGATCTTATCTTGCATCAAACGGGCAATGGATGGAAGGGAAGTAAACATAATTATGCCCCTTTACAAAGCATTAGTAAGACCACACCTTGAATACGGAGTACAATTTTGGGCACCAATCCTAAGAAAAGACATTATGGAACTAGAGAGAGCGCAGAGAAGAGCCACCAAATTAATAAAGGGGATGGGCAATCTGACTTATGAGGAGAGGCTAGCTAAATTACACTTATTTACATTAGAAAAGAGGCGTCTAAGAGGGGATATGATAACTATATACAAATATATTCAGGGACAATACAAGGAGCTTTCAAATGAACTATTCATCCCACGGGCAGTACAAAGGACTCGGGCCATCCCTTAAGGTTGGAGGAAAAGAGATTTCACCAGCAACAAAGGAAAGGGTTCTTTACAGTAAGGGCAGTTACAGTGCGGGATTCATTACCCATGGAGACTGTGATGGCAGATACAATAGATTTGTTCAAAAAAAAAGGTT